>NC_091372.1:1204151-1444933 GCF_038502225.1 Cherax quadricarinatus
ATTTATCTATAAGTTACTATTGATCTAAGCTCAAACGACACCAAAAAAAATATGCCACTATTGAGAAAGAGACTCTAGCTTTTGTGGTGTCCTTGGAACATTTTGACGTGTATTTGGGCACTTCCCCATTTAAAATTAACATTTTTTCAGACCACAATCCACTCACCTACATAAATACAATGAAGAGTAAAAATGCTAGGATCATGAGGTGGGCTCTCAGAATCCAGCCTTACTCTATTAGTATACAACATATCAGAGGTCATTGTAATGTAACTGCTGATGCTGTCACGTCCTTAATTATCATTGTTACATTTAAATTAACGTAATTTTATGCCCGAATACCTTTTGTTACTTGCTACGTCAAATTCAGTAAAGTAACGTAATCTATCAAGCCCATGTTAACTATGTATACTCATGTCTAATTATTCTATTTATATATTCACAGTAGTGGTGATATATGTTGGTGTAGGAAGGAGACAGTTGGAGAGAGAAGCTGAGTGCTGAGTGTGTAGTGTTGTGTGGGCGATGTTAGTTGCCGAGTGGTGGAACAGTCCTGCCGCAGCTCCCCCCCCCCCTCTCTACACACCTTAGTTACGGCACTCAAGCTTTCTCGTAAGCAGATGTCCATACTGCCTCGCAATCCACTACCACTATTTAAGAGTGGAATGCCGTCTCCTGTCTATCGCACAAGACTGCTGTTCTAATATAGTCTCCACTACTATGATCGAACCTCAACGTGTCATGCTTGTCTACTGCCCTAGAACGAGGGGCATAACTTAATAGTGAAATAGACACTGTAAAATGTAAGAAGTGCTTGGCACAAGAGCGACTGATATTTTTTTTTATTAAATTGTGTTAATAAAGTGACATGAGTAATCAGTAATCATGTGAAAGACACTAACGCAACTCCTAGTGCGACCGTTTGTCGTGCTGGGGGGGTACTGCGACCCCTGAATGGGTCACAATGTATATAACCTGTTCATATTTTATATTGCTTATATTTGCAATATTAGCTAAATCGTAAATACAGTGGTCCCCCGCTTTTCGTAGTTCCCGGCAATCGTAAAATTCGCCAATCATAGGGGTATTTTCATATAAACATGGACTCGCTTTTCATAGGTTGACTCGCGAGTCGTAGTTAAAGTCCGGGGACGCGCACCACGGACGTGAGCCAGGGCGGCAGCCAGTCTGGCATTGTTTACCAGTGAGCAAAGGTCCCCTCACGTGCTCCAACGAAATATTTCATAATATTCCATTTATTTTAGTGCTTGCAAGTACTAAATAAGCTACCATGGCTCCAAAGAAAGCTCCTAGTGCCAAGCCTGTGGTAAAGAAGGTGAGAAATACAATTGAATTTAAGAAAACCATCATTGAACAATATGAAAGTGGTACAAGTGTGGCCGAACTGTCCAGGATGTGAAGGAAACCCTACACAACCTTATGTTCCATAGTGGCCAAGAAAAATGAAATAAAGGATGCTGTTGTTGCAAAGGGAGTAACTATGCTGACAAAAATGAGATCACCAGTACTGGAAGAGGTTGAGAAGTTATTATTGGTGTGGATAAATGAGAAACAATTAGCAGGAGATACTCTAATGACTTCGTTTATTTGTGAAAAGGCTAGGCAGTTGCATAAAGATTTGGTAAAGAAATTGCCTGCAAATAATGGTGGAGTGAGTGAATTTAAGGCCAGCAAAGGCTGGTTTGAGAGATTTAAGAACCGTACTGGCATACACAGTGTGGTAAGGCATGGTGAGGCTGCCAGTTCGGACCACAAGGCGGCTGAAAAATATGTGCATGAATTCCAGGAGTACATAGAGGCTGAAGGACTGAAACCTGAACAAGTGTTCAATTGTGATGAAACAGGCCTCTTTTGGAAGAAAATGCCAAAGAGGACCTTCATTACACAAGAGGAAAAGGCAATGCCAGGACACAAGCCTATGAAAGACAGGCTGACGTTAATGTTCTGTGCTAATGCTAGTGGGGATTTCAAAGTGAAGCCATTACTAATGTACCATTCTGAAAATCCCAGTGTGTTCAGGAAAAACAATGTTGTGAAGAGTAAATTGTGTGTGTTTTGGAAATCTAATAGTAAGGCATGGGTCACGAGGGAAATTTTCGTCGAGTGGTTCAATGAAGTGTTTGGCCCTAGTGTGAAGGAGTATCTCTTGGAAAAGAAATTGGATCTCAAGTGCCTGCTAGTAATGGACAATGCACCTGCTCATCCTCCAAACTTGGATGACCTAATTTTCGAGGAGTTTGGGTTCATCACAGTAAAGTTCTTGCCCCCGAATACCACTCCTCTCCTCCAACCCATGGACCAGCAGGTTATTGCAAACTTTAAAAAACTCTACACAAAAGCAATGTTTCACAGGTGCTTGACTGTGACCACAGACACTCACCTGACCCTAAGGGAATTTTGGAGAGAACACTTCAGCATCCTCCACTGCATAACCCTTATAGGTATGGCTTGGGAGGGAATGACTACCAGGACTTTGAACTCTGCCTGGAGAAAACTGTGGCCAGATTGTGTCGACAAGAGGGATTTTGAAGAATTTGGGACTGACCCTGTTGTAAAATCAATTGTGGCACTGGGGAGTTCCATGGGGTTGGATGTGAGTTTGGAGGATGTGGAAGAATTGGTGGAAGACCACAATGAAGAGCTCACCACTGAGGAGCTGCAAGAGCTTCAGCAGGAAGAGCAACATCGCAGCTCAGAATCTTGCTGCAGAGGAGGAAGAGAGATGGAAGAAGGTGCCTTCTTCAGAAATTAAAGAGATTCTTACTATGTGGGGTAAGATGGAAAGCTTTATGGAGAAACATCACCCTAACAAGGTTGTTGCAAGCCAGGTTGGCAACATGTACAGTGACAAAGTCTTGGGCCATTTTAGGGAAGTGTTAAAGAGATGCCAGAAACAGAGCTCTCTCCACAGTTATTTTGTGAGACAGGACTCCAGTGACTCAAGGTGGTCCTAGTGGCATTAAGAAACAGAGAAGAGAAGCAACCCCAGAAAAGCAAATGGTACCCGAGGTGTTGATGGAAGGGGATTCCCCTTCCAAACTATAAACAATCCACTCTCCTCTTCCAGTCTCCCATACACTAAGTAGAATCTCCAATAAAGGTAAGTGTTATGCTGTTAATGTTTCATTCATCATTTCCCATTGTATTGTTTATGTACTACATGTATATTTCATGTTAAAAATTTCTTTGTTTTAATACTTCTGGGTGTCAGGAATGGATTAATTGTATTTACATTATTTCTAATGAGGAAAATTGATTCGTAAATCGTAAATTTCGTTTATAGTAACGGCTCCAGGAACGGATTAATTACGAACAATGAGGGACCACTGTATATTGCTTTATATTATTATTTGACTTAGTTATATTATTAGTTAGGATATAACATTTATATATTATTCAGTGCTCATAGTTCCAGTGTTAAGTAGCTGACGGCCTTGTCTAACAATCGTTTCGCTTGTTTCCTTGCCCGCTTCTGTGTTGCTGGGCAGCAGCAGTCCACGGAGAGTCATGTGATCAGGATGGGGTGATCACACCTCACCTGGGGGAGAGTCTGCCTGGCCTGCGATCGCTCGTCTGTTTGACGTTGCTTCCAACAAGATGTGCCTCTCCAGCTCTCCATTGCTGGCCCTTGTTGGAAGATTGCCTCTGTCGCTTTGTTGTTGTTGGTTCTGTGCAACTCTGTTCACAGAACATAGCCTAGACTTAGTGATTTTCGACGCTGTACTGAGGTTGTGCGAGTCTCATAGACACTCTGAGAAACTCAGGTCCTGAGCTGTAGCTTCTGACCTAATCTGTACTGGTATCTGTGTACTGTCACAGTCGGGGATTTTCTTATGCTGAACTTAGATTCAGTAATATGGGATTTTTGTGACTTTCGTGGAGGATCTGCAGATGGTCCCTACTTAGTGTCGTTATATTATCTCCTTGTTCCTAATTCTGTGTTGCTGTTGCTTGTTATATTGCTGTTTGGCTTATCAGTCGTTTCTGATTGCCAGGATGGTCAAGAAGTTAGTTTATGTGAGGACTTTTAGTCAGTCACTGGTTAAGTATAGTCGAGTCTTGAGACATAGCAAACTACTTAGAGCACTTACACACACACACAAACTTACTTGTATATATATTAGTATTATGTTATTAAATGCTAACAATGTACCAAACGGTACTTAAAAGCCATAAAGATGTGAAATGTGCCTTCAGCACAATACTATTGTACATGAGAGAAGTGTAGGAACTTGTATCCTATATTATGTTCAATTGATTACTCTAATTTACTTTGATATTATACACCTAGACAACTTTATTGTTATTAATAAACTTATTAAATTTTAATTTCTTTAGTTAGTAGCCTACCAGTTGTAATCCTGAAGCACTATTGAATCTTACTAAATTCTAATGGATAATTGGACCAGGATACTGACTACTTGTTACAAAAACCCAGTAACAGGTTGGATGCTAGAAGGACAGTCCTTTCTAGTATTCACTGGAGATCTCTATCATTATTAGATATCGCATTATTTGTAACAAGTTCCATATGCAGACTTCCCTCCCAGCTTGCCTGGGATGATGTGGTCATAAACGTCACAGCTTAATTTTTGTTTTTACCTCAATAGTCATCTCCCACCAAGGCAGGGTAACATCTCTTAATGTTTATGTTAAATCAATAATCTTATAGAAAAATAAGAGATAATGAGAGTCTTACATGGTAGAGTAGGAGCAATACAACTTGTCAGCCGAAGCACAGGGAGTTGAGAGAATTAGAAATAGAGGAATCAATCATCAGTTGGAAATGACACCCTTCTGTATTTCCATCAATTAATTGGCTCCTCAAGCAAGCTCTTCTACTGCATCATTAGCTCTGAAACTTTTTGTCAAGTGGTTGGAAGTCTCAATGATATTTAATGAAGAAAAAATATTAGAAAAATTTTGTAAGAACATGTTGAGAGGAAAGTAGGAATGCTTACCTGTGAAACTGAAGGATAATCCTGGAGTGTGGAGTGAGTATAGTACTCACCATCATCGTCCATGTGACATTTACCATCATTCGGCTTAACAATACCGCCAAGCTGAAATCATTATCACCTTATGTAATGATGTTCCATAAAATTACAAACAAGGATTTTTTAATAAAATATACTGCAAGAACCTTATTCACTACACTATTATTACTGTACTGTGACAGCAGCAACTCCAATTATTTTATGACAAATTGCACAATACTTTTATACACAACTGTAATACCAGTAGTTATGTTTTGGCTGCTACCTTTATGAAAATATGAGGAAGGTGACACTGGGTACTTTTTAATTTCAGACCTGATAATATTCTTGCTAACACTTGTGGCAGGTGCGCACATCTCCACCATCGTTAAACTGGGAAATAACTGGTCTGTTAGCTTTAACCCCTAAATGGTCCAAACGTATACATACTTTCTTACTGATAGGGCCCCAAACGTATATACGTTTTATTTTTCCTGCCTCCAAATTTGGCACAATTGGCTTGAGATGCCTGGTCAGCATAGAATGGGTCTTAACACTCGGCATGCACCATATTAAAAAATCTGGGACCGCTTAGTACCTTGTGGGAGCACCAGTTAAATTGAGTGCCAGCTTGAGCTAACAGTGTGGCAAACATCAAGGATTCACTGATGTAATGTCATATTAACACTCCCCTTTTAAGAGGAAAGTGATGTTAACCCCAAGTTCAGGGTCTATCTGTCTTTGTCTGTCTCTATCTATCTCTGTCTGTCTGTCTCACAGGTACACACAAATACACTTATACATAGTGTAAATTACCTAAAATAACCTAAAAAATCCGAAGTGCTATACTGTGCTTGTAGATATAATGCATAAGAATACCTGTTGGTTCACAGTGGCTCGCTCTGAGACAGAGAGACAGGTAATCAGAGACTAAGATACAAGCTCATCAAATGTCACCTCTTATCTCTGCATCCTCGCTGGAGCCCATCAAATGTCATAGCTTATCTCGTCTTATCTCTACACCCTCGCTGGCGCCCATCAAATGTCATCCCACATCTCGCCTTATCACTGCCATCCCGGATGCTTGTCAGACACTTGTCTTACATAATGCTTCAAGGGAACTTTTTCCTTCTTCCTCCTCCTCCTCCTCCCTTCTTCTATACTCCTGTGTATCCAAAACATTGCTGGGACCTATACATACTTTGTATATATTCCTAGACAATCTAGGTAGTAGGTTGGTAGACAGCAACCGCCCAGGGAGTTACTACCGTCCTGCCAAGTGAGTGTAAAACGGAAGCCTGTAACTGTTTTACATGATGGTAGGATTGCTGGTGTCTTTTTATTCTGTCTTATGCAAGATTTCAGATATGTCTTGCTACTTCTACTTACACTTAGGTCACACTACACATACATGTACAAATATATATATACACACACACCCCTCTGGGTTTTCTTCTATTTTCTTTCTAGTTCTTGTTCTTGTTTATTTCTTCTTACCTCCATGGGGAAGTGAAACAGAATTCTTCCTCCGTAAGCTATGCATGCTGTAAGAGGCGACTAAAATGCCGGGAGCAAGGGGCTAGTACCCTCTTCTCCTGTATATATTACTAAATGTAAAAGGAGAAACTTTCGTTTTTTCCTTTTGGGTCACCCCACCTCGGTGGGATACGGCCGGTGTGTTGAAAGAAAGATTCCTAGACAATAGTAAATGACCAAGGCAGGTGTAAATGTCCATCTGTCAATGTGTTTGTGACAATTTGAGTACAATTTCAGTACCTAATATTAGTGTCAGAGCAAAGATTGGTTATGAAATAACAAGAACTACAATAAATTGTAATTATCAGAACATAAAAATAATATAAAATATAAAAATGAGAAAAAATGGTATCTCGGCAACACTTCTGCAAGCGGAAGGACTCGATGTTGCCATCAGGTAAGCATTAAGTGCCAACTTTGCAGCCTCATATCTCTAAGTACTGACCCTAATTTTTTTTTTATTTTAATCCTAAAACACTTAGAAAATTTTTATCTATTTCTATGAAAAAAAAAACTTTTTCAAAATATTTGGGGCACTGGGCGAGAGAACATATATATACGTTTGGACCGTTTAGGGGTTAAAGACCATCAGTTGCCCAAGGATCATCAACCCTTTGAGGGTCCAGACCCCCAAATTAAAAATTCCCCAGGGTCCAGGAATTAAAAAAAAAAATTGAAACGTTAGAGAAACTTTTTCTGATGGTAATAAAACAAAGTACAAAACTTGATAAAAAACTGATGAAATTGCACTCATGAATTTTGCTGTGGCAGCGATTTTTGCTGACTTTTGAGTCCTATTTTTGGCTAATTACTTTACTCCATTAGACCAAATTTTTAGTTATTTTGTTACTATGTGTTCCATTTTATCTACCGAGCACAAGAAATTACCCAATCAACTATTTCAACTACCCAATAAAGTGACTTGAAATTGGTAACTTGGTTAATTTCACACAAAGTTCAAAATATTCCAATTTCAATATAGGTTCCAGAATAAACAATGCAGGCATTCCTGGCACTAAACATTCTGTTTATTAGTTATGTTTCCAGGCTTTACACATGAATTACATTTTGTTTATTCACAAAGAATTTTTATTCATACCAAAAAATAGAAGATTTACTGTTATGCAATATTGTATAAATAATATCAGCACATTCATCAACACACATTTTAACCACAGCTGATGTGTACAGGATGCATGATGTGATTTGTCTACTCTTGAACATCGGCAAAACTCGAACATTTCTGCTAATTTGAGCTCAATTTCAAGCTATTTTCAGTACTAAAAATAATTAAAATAATCTCAATTTCTGTACTATATCTTTCATTCTATCACAGGAGATCAACAAACCACAAATACAACTGTAAAAGCCATACGAAAATACACCACAAAATTGCCGTTTTAATCTAAAAAAGTCGTAGTTTTTTCCTCATTAAGCACTGCTTGCTGCAGGATTTGTTTTATAAGATGCACACTTACCACAGATGCATGCTCTCATATCTAGGCTCAAATTTACCGCTCATACGCTTATACCCTGCCTCGGTCGGTGGGAGACGGCCGACTTGTTGAGAGAGAGAGAGAGAGAGAGAGAGAGAGAGAAAAAAAAAAAACCTTATCTGAGTGAAATAAGCTCATGACGTAGTACTATGGCTTAGATCCTGGTTTCAAAGCTGTAAAACTACGGGACAAACCCTCAAAAGGTTAAGGTTGCATGTCACCGGCACACTTCTTGCCAAGGACATTGTAATGAATAGATGAAAAGTGATCAATTTTGATCTGAGGAAGTGAGAATAGCACCAATTCTTTGGCCTTTAGCCAAGCTTCCTTGATGAATGCCTGATCAACCAACCATTGCTGTTAGCAGCCCACTGGTTCACACAGTTTGTTTGATCCAATACTTGCCAGAGTTAGTAATTCTGGTTACTCATGGAGGAAATTGAACAATTACCTTGCCATCACCAGCATAATGGAAGCCAGCATCAGTGGAGAAAACAAGCAGTCTACGAGCTTCCTGCCTCCAGTTGATGTTCTCCTGACAAACAATGGCTTGCATAATAGCATCAAAACCTCCTTCAGGTGCATCCAAGTTACCAGACACAGGAGCATCTTGAACTTTTTTCTGTGAAGAAGAATGGATGAAATACTTTGTAGAAACAAGTCATAACAGATATTACAGAAAATTAAAAGAACAACTTTCTACAATTTCCTAATTACATATGTTGCAGATGCACCAATTAAAAATTACTTTTTCATATAAATATGACATACAGTACAATTTCACATGCAGTACTTGTTCCTGATTACAACTGTTGTATAAAAAAGTATTATGTAAACTGAATCCCCTATGGGAAAGATAGGTCAGGTTACCTGACAAACAGGTTAAAATACTGCATTAACTTTTAAAGCTTTATTTTCCTGTGTATTTACCAGAGCAAACTTGAGAAAAAACTGTCCAAGAGCTGGAGAAATACCCATGAATTTTAATATTTATTGAGAAAACAGTCTTTTCCTCACTGTATCGTGCATTTAAAAGTACAGTGGACCCCCACCTTATGATATTAATCCGTTCCTGAGAGCTCATTGTAAGTCGAAATTATCGTAAAGCGAATTAATTTTCCCCATAAGAAATAATGGAAATCAAATTAATCCGTGCAAGACACCCCAAAGTGTGAAAAAAAAAAATTTTACCACATGAAATATTAATTTTAATACACACAAACTGAAGAAGATGTGCACAATTACTACTCTACTAAGAATAGAATACATGACACTTACCTTTATTGAAGATCTGGTGATGATTGATAGGATGGGAGGAGGGGAGTGTGGAAGTTATTGTTTAGAAGGGGAATCCCCTTCCATTAGGACTTGCGGTATTAAGTCCTTTTCCAGGGTTACTTCCCTTCTTTTAATGCCACTAGGACCAGCTTTAGAGTCACTGGACCTCTGTCACACAACAAATCTGTCCATAGAGGTCTGTACCTCCCGTTCCTTTAAGATTTGTCTAAAATGGGCCACAACATTGTTGTTGTAACAGTCACCAGCACGGCTTGCAATAGTTGTGTTAGGGTGATTTTCATCCATAAAGGTTTGCACTTCAACCCACTTTGCACACATTTCCTTAATCTTTGAAGTAGGCACAATGGATTCCACAACTGGCATAGGCTTCTCAGGGTTAGCCCCAAACCCTTCAAAATCTTTCTTAATTTCCATACTAATTCTCACCCTTTTTACCACATGGTTGGCACTAGAAGCTTTCTTGGGGCCCATGGTGACTTATTTTGCAGTTACAAGCAAAAAAAACACTGGGATAATATAAAATGTACCGAATGTATGTGTGGATGCGACTGCACTGGTTGGCTTGTAAACACTGTCGCTGAGGCCACATGTGGGATGGGTCCCAGACGAATCGCGTAAGGCAAGTTTTTTATCGTGAGACGAGGCAAAATTTTTGAGTTAAAATGTATCGTATGGTGGATTTAACCGTAACGCTATGTCATCGTACGGCGGGGGTCCACTGTAATAATTTTTTTTTTTTTAACAAGTCGGCCGTCTCCCACCGAGGCAGGGTGACCCAAAAAAGAAAGAAAATCCCCAAAAAAAGAAAATACTTTCATCATCATTCAACACTTTCACCACACTCACATTATCACTGCTTTTGCAGAGGTGCTCAGAATACAACAGTTTAGAAGCATATATGTATAAAGATACACAACATATCCCTCCAAACTGCCAATATCCCAAACCCCTCCTTTAAAGTGCAGGCATTGTACTTCCCATTTCCAGGACTCAAGTCCGACTATATGAAAATAACCGGTTTCCCTGAATCCCTTCACTAAATATTACCCTGCTCACACTCCAACAGATCGTCAGGTCCCAAGTATCATTCGTCTCCATTCACTCCTATCTAGCACGCTCATGCACGCTTGCTGGAAGTCCAAGCCCCTCGCCCACAAAACCTCCTTTACCCCCTCTTTCTAACCCTTTCGAGGACGACCCCTACCCCTCCTTCCTTCCCCTATAGATTTATATGCTTTCCATTTCATTCTACTTTGATCCATTCTCTCTAAATGACCAAACCACCTCAACAACCCCTCTTCTGCCCTCTGACTAAAACTTTTATTAACTCCACACCTTCTCCTAATTTCCACACTCCGAATTTTCTGCATAATATTTACACCACACATTGCCCTTAGACAGGACATCTCCACTGCCTCCAACCGTCTCCTCGCTGCTGCATTTACCACCCAAGCTTCACATCCATATAAGAGTGTTGGTACTACTATACTTTCATACATTCCCTTCTTTGCCTCCATAGATAAGGTATTTTGACTCCACATATACCTCAAAGCACCACTCACCTTTTTTCCCTCATCAATTCTATGATTAACCTCATCCTTCATAAATCCATCCGCCGACACGTCAACTCCCAAGTATCTGAAAACATTCACTTCTTCCATACTCCTCCTCCCCAATTTGATATCTAATTTTTCTTTATCTAAATCATTTGATACCCTTATCACCTTACTCTTTTCTATGTTCACTTTCAACTTTCTACCTTTACACACATTCTCAAACTCATCCACTAACCTTTGCAATTTTTCTTTAGAATCTCCCATAAGCACAGTATCATCAGCAAAAAGTAACTGTCAATTCCCATTTTGAACTTGATTCCCCATAATTTAATCCCACCCCTCTCCCAAACACCCTAGCATTTACTTCTTTTACAACCCCATCTATAAATATATTAAACAACCATGGTGACATTACACATCCCTGTCTAAGACCTACTTTTACCAGGAAGTAATCTCCCTCTCTTCTACACACCCTAACCTGAGCCTCACTATCCTCATAAAAGCTCTTTACAGCATTTAGTAACTTACCACCTATTCCATATACAGTGGACCCCCGCATAACGGACGCCTTGCATAGCGGACAATCCGCATAACGGACGCTTTGATCGCTAAAATTTTGCCCCGCATAGCGCCCAAAAACCCGCTCAGCGGCCTTCGTCCGAGACGCGTCCAATGTGCGGCCTGAGCCACGCTCACATGTTCCGCGGGTGGCATTGTTTACCAGCCAGCCTCCGCGGTAACATCCAAGCATACAATCGGAACATTTTGTATTATTACAGTGTTTTTGGTGATTTTTTTCTGGAAAATAAGTGACCATGGGCCCCAAGAAAGCTTCTAGTGCCAACCCTACAGCAATAAGGGTGAGAATTACTATGGAGATGAAGAAAAAGATCATTGATAAGTATGAAAGTGGAGTGCGTGTCTCCGAGCTGGCCAGGTTGTATAATAAACCCCAATCAACCATTGCTACTATTGGTGGTACAGCTGCTGCTGCTGCTGTATCACCATCAGCTGCTGCTGCACTGTCAGCTGCTGCTGCTGTACCACCGTCAGCTGCTCCTGCTGCTGTAGTACCGTCTGCTGCTGCTGTAGCATCATCTGCTGCTGCTGTAGCATCGTCTGCTGCCGCTGTAGCATCGTCTGCTGCTGCTGTACATCGTCAGTTGCTGCGTCAGTTGCTGCTGTAACAGCATCGTAGCATGTCTGCTGCTGTTGTAGCATCGTCTGTTGCTGCTGTAGCATCGTCTGTTGCTGCTGTACCACCGTCAGCTGCTGCTGCTGCTGTAGCATCGTCTGCTGCTGCTGCTGCTGTAGCATCGTCTGCTGCTGCTGTAACATCGTCAGTTGCTGCTGTAGCATCGTCTGCTGCTGCTGTAACATCGTCAGTTGCTGCTGTAGCATCGTCTGCTGCTGCTGTAACATCGTCAGTTGCTGCTGTAGCATCGTCTGCTGCTGCTGTAACATCGTCAGTTGCTGCTGTAGCATCGTCTGCTGCTGCTGTAGCATCGTCTGTTGCTGCTGTACCACCGTCAGCTGCTGCTGCTGTAGCACCGTTGTTGGTGTGGCTTATTGAGAATACCAAGAAACAATTAACCCCAGAGGATTTGCCACCCAGGATAGCCCAAAAAAGTCAGTGTCATCGAAGACTGTCTAACTTATTTCCATTGGGGTCCTTAATCTTGTCTCCCAGGATGCAACCCACACCAGTCAACTAACACCCAGGTGAACAGGGAAAATGCCTGGAACTAGTGCTCATATTGGTGAATTTAGAGCCAGCAAAGGTTGGTTTGAGAGATTTAAGAATCGTAGTGGCATACACAGTGTGATAAGGCCTGTTCTGGAAGAAAATACCAAACAGGACCTACAGTACTCAGGAGGAAAAGGCACTCCCAGGACACAGTGTCTCATCAGTCATTGCTGCATCTTCAATAAAGGTGTCATTTATTCTTCATTTAGTAGTGTAGTACATGCACAATATATATTGTGCATGTACTACTCTACTATTGTGCATGTATCCTTCTCTTTGTGTGTAGGAAAATGTATATTTCATGTGGTAAAATTTTTTTTTTCAAACTTTTGGGTGTCTTGCACGGATTAATTTGATTTCCATTATTTCTTATGGGGAAAATTCATTCACATAGCGAACATTTCGCATAACAGCCAGCCCTCTTGCACGGATTAAGGTCGCTATGCGGGGGTCCACTGTACTTGCAACATCTGCCACATTGCTCCTCTATCCACTCTATCATATGCCTTTTCTAAATCCATAAATGCAATAAAAACTTACCTACCTTTATCTAAATACTGTTCACATATATGCTTCAATATAAACACTTGATCTACACATCCCCTACCCACTCTGAAACCTCCTTGCTCATCTGCAATCCTACATTCTGTCTTACCTCTAATTCTTTCAATTATAACCCTACCGTATACTTTTCCTGGTATACTCAGTAAACTTATTCCTCTATAATTTTTACAATCTTTTTTGTCCCCTTTCCCTTTATATAAAGGGACTATACATGCTCTCCGCCAATCCCTAGGTACCTTCCCCTCTTTCATACATTTATTAAACAAAAGTACCAACCACTCCAACACTATATCCCCCCTGCTTTTAACATTTGTCATGATCCCATCAGTTCCAGCTGCTTTACCCCCTTTCATTCTACGTAATGCCTCACGTACCTCCACCACACTTACATTCTGCTCTTCTTCACTCCTAAAAGATGGTATACCTCCCTGACCAGTGCATGAAATTACCACCTCCCTTTCTTCCTCAACATTTAAAAGTTCCTCAAAATATTCTCGCCATCTACCTAATACCTCCCTCTCCCCATCTACTAACTCCCCTACTCTGTTTTTAACTGACAAATCCATACTTTCCCTAGGCTTTCTTAACTTGTTTAACTCACTCCAAAATTTTTTCTTATTTTCATTAAAATTTCTTGACAGTGCCTCTCCCACTCTTTCATCTGCTCTCCTTTTGCACTCTCTCACCACTCTCTTCACCTTTCTTTTACTCTCCATATACTCTGCTTTTCTTATAACACTTCTGCTACCTTTTTCTCTTTTATCACACCCTTTACTTCATCATTCCACCAATCACTCCTCTTCCCTCCTGCCCCCACCCTCCTATAACCACAAACTTCTGCCCACATTCTAATACTGCATTTTTAAAACTATTCCAACCCTCTTCAACCCCCCCCACTACTCATCTTTGCACCAGCCCACCTTTCTGCCAATAGTCGCTTATATCTCGCCCGAACTTCCTCCTCCCTTAGTTTATACACTTTCACCTCCCTCTTACTTGTTGCTGCCACCTTCCTCTTTTTCCATCTACCTCTTACTCTAACTGTAGCTACAACTAAATAATGATCCGATATATCAGTTGCCCCTCTATAAACATGTACATCCTGGAGCCTACCCATCAACCTTTTATCCACCAATACATAATCTAACAAACTACTTTCATTACGTAATAATGTACTGTTAAATATTTCACAAACAGCACTCAAATTGGTAAATAAAAATTAACAAGGCAACATACTGCTACACCTGTACTAAGATATTATTTTCACTCCTTTCTCTGCCTTATATTTATCACAAATAAGGATGTAAGGACGAGTGTAATAGAAACTAATGACTGAGAACACACGAGAAAAATTGAGCAAGGTGAAAATGGAGTTAGGAGCAACAAAAACATATACAGTGGACCCTCGAATTTAGTAGTGCCATTTCTGTATGCAAAACTATTTTTATCTATAAAATGTAGTTTTTGTTAATATTTCCCATAGGAAATAATGTAAATCCAATTAAACCATTCCAGACACCCAAAAATATTAACAGAAAATAGATTTTATAGATAATAAAAAGTTTTGCATAGAGAAATGGCACTACTAAATTTGAGGGTCCACTGTATGACCACTCTTGTACAAGCCATGGAAACTGTAGTGAGGAAATATATTAATTTATAGGATACTGAATGCCTCAACTGTAAACTTTTATTGGAATATAAAAGCAGAAATAAAGAGGAACAAGTATCTGTATAGCACATGCATTAAAAAAAACAGGAATAATGAGTGAAAATATAGGTAGAATACACAAAAGTCATTTACACATTAGGTACAAAGGTGAGACAAGACAGAAACTTTTGAAAGGCTAAGGAAAAAGTAAAAATTTTAATTATTTTTCAGAATCACTCAAAATAGGACACCAAGATATATCTCAATGCCAGGGTTGCCAAGGAAATAAAGTCCTTGTATTTTTTTCTTGGGCTCACCCCTGTTGTGGTTAGTGAACTGGTACATAAATTGATGATTGTTAATTTTAAATGACTTAAGATAGAGACTGCATTATATGAGGAGCAAGGTATACTGTACATTTTACATGATACAGAAATAAATTACTGACATGACTGAATGCAAAATTATAGAACAGAAAATTACAAAGGAAAGATATTTATATTTTTTTCGAAGATGCTTCACATACCAATTTATACAAGCGAATATTTCTAAAAACTACAACTAGTGCAATCTACAGTCATGACAATGATGCTGACAGGATCTTTTGTGTAAAGTGCTACAACACTTGGATACAGGCAACTTACAGCAAAAGCATCAGCATTGGAGGTAAGAGGTAAGGCATTTCGGAATCCATAAGGAGATGCACAATCCTTACAAGGAGCCTGAAGCCTGAAAACAAACATTTAAAGTAGTAGGTAAATCTTAGCAACTTATATTCATTATATACTTTCCTATGCTCTTCTTAATGGTTCTTAATTCTGTAATGCTTGTTTACACATTTCTGTAAGGGATTAAGAAACATTTTCCTTGAAACCTTAAGTGTTGAAGAAGATGGCTTGTTACTCCCTTCTTTCATGTATTATCCAAAAAAAAAAAAAAAAAAGTATAACTATGAAGCCAGGTTAACTGACTACATGTAGATATAACACAAATGCTAACAAAATCTAATGTTACAAATGGAAGGAAAGGGGATGTCCTAACAATAAGAAACAAAGATAACAGGAGTGGAAGAGTTTATATGGTATGGAGTTAAAGGAATCAAGTCAGGTATATTGCGATAGCAAGAGCTAAATGAAGAGCAGTAGTAATCTTGAATAAAAACTTTTTAAAGAATATCGACATTTAAATTCAATAACTGTGTGATTTTAAAATTACTTATGTGAAAAAGGCAAGGGTAGAGAGAATATCTGGAAGGTGTTAAGAAAATGTTTAAGGAACGTTCATGAGAGAATTAATGTTTTGAGATGCCTTAATGTTAAAGTGCAAGATGAAATGGAATAAAGAAAATTTAGAGTGCCTGGAGTAAACAGAGAACCTTTAATTGAATTGTCAATATTCAAACGAGAAGTGAGAGTTGATGAATTTAAAGAAGTGAATGGTTAATGAGGCATGAGGAACTGCTTGAAGAAAGGTAGGCTGAAGTGAGAGAGAGAATCACGAAGATGTTAAAGGAGTGTTATATTTAGAACACAAAAGCAGAATACTGTGACTGGAACAATACATAAATAACCCTCACATAGGAGAAAACTTTATGACAACATTTAGAGCCAGCTTGGACCGTGACCATGAAACTATATCAAAGTTTCTTTCAATGTGCAGGGTTGTTTGTGTAGTGTTATATTTAAGATTGCGGCTGAAGTCCGAGGTTAAAAAGGAGTGCATGTGCAGAAGGGAAGCAAGATGGTACAATGAACATGGTGATAAGGGAGGAAAAAGTTGCCTTATTTAAGCTTTATTTACTTTTTTTTTTTTAACAAGTAGGCAGTCTCCCACCGAGGCAGAGTGACCCTAAAAGAAAGAAAATCCCCAAAAAGAAAATACTTTCATCATTCAACACTTTCACCTCACTCACACATAATCACTGTTTTTGCAGAGGTGCCCAGAATACAGTAGTTTAGAAGTATATACGTATAAAAATAAATAGTATATCCCTCCAAACTGCCAATATCCCAAACCCCTCCTTTAGAGTGCAGGCATTGTACTTCCCATTTCCAGGACTCAAGTCTGGTTATATAAAAACTGGTTTCCATGAAGCCCTTCACTAAATATTACCCTGCTCACACTTCAACAGCTCATCAGGTCCCAAATACCATTTGTCTCCATTCACTCCTTTCTAACACGCTCACGCACGCTTGCTGGAAGTCCAAACCCCTCGCCCACAACACCACCTTTACCCCCTCCTTCCAACCTACCCTGCCCTACAGATTTATAAGCTCTCCATGTCATTCTACTTTGATCCATTCTCTCTAAATGACCAAACCACCTCAACAACCCCTCTTCAGCCCTCTGACTAATACTTTTATTAACTCCACACCTTCTAATTTCCACACTCCGAATTTTCTGCATAATATTTACACCACACATTGCCCTTAGACAGGACATCTCCACTGCCTCCAATCGCCTCCTCGCTGCAGCATTCACTACCCAAGCTTCACACTCACATTTACTACATACATAAAAAAGAATCATACATCATAAAAGAAGGCTTTTTCCAACTTAATGTTTCGAATTACCAGTTGTCAACTGATGCCACTTTTTTTTTTACCTTCACATAAACATTACACGAGGACAGTGTGATGTGCATTGTGAGTGGCTTGTGTTCAGAACAAGGTGAGTACAAGTAAGTAACTTGTCTCGACTCATGATTAGCGGATGGAGGATTGAGCTCCGACCACTCCTTGTGTTGAATGGTGCATGCGATTCTCAATAATAAAGGAGTTAACAAGATGATGAATGAAAAACAAGAGCAAATGAAAGAATGGGAGCCATTACCAACAATCTCTGCTGAGAATAAAAACAATCTTGGAGAGAAATAAAATAAGAAACATTAAGCATGTTGTCTTGTCAGTCAATAGTGAAAGTGGTGACAGTCTGGAGGAGGAGATGGAGGTTTAAAACATGAGAGAATATTCTGAAAAATTGAGAGGGATAATACAATGGGGATAAAAATTTCATACATTTAGCAGGGGGAAACAAGATTTGATAGGAAAGAAAAGTCATAAAAAATATGAAGAAAGTGATGCAGGAAATAAGACAAGTGGAAACAGAGATGGAAGTGGATGGGATTTAAATAGTAATGCTGAAGACAAGTGGTGATAAAGGCTTGATTATTATAATTATTATTATTACAATCATAGCTAAGCACTAAACCCACTAGGGTCATACAGCACTGCAAGGTTTGGAATAACTAGTGAATTTGTTCAATGTATGTTGGAAATAAAATCTAAGGATTAACATAAAGAATGCCTAGTTCCTCTGTATATCCATCAAAGCAAAAAAAAGGAGAATGCAGAGGAGTTCAGTGATACCAACCCTTTTCACATGGGCATGAGGCATGGGGTTTAAACATCACAGCGAGGAGGAGGCTAGAGGGAGTGTAGCACATATGTCTGAGAGAAATGTGTAGTGTGAATATTATGCAGAGAATTTAGAGAGCAAAATTAGAATACAATGTAGGGTTCTTGTTCTTTCTTTCAACAAACCGGCCATATCCCATCGAAGCAGGGTGGCCCAAAAAGAGAAACATGAGTTTCTCTTAGCTTTTGTAATGTATACAGGAGAAGGGGTTACTAGCCCCTTGCTCCCAGAATTTTAGTCACTTCTTACGACATGCATGGCTTACAGAGGAAGAATTTTGATCCACTTCCCCCTGGAGATGAAAGGAAATAAACAAGAACAAGAACTAGTAAGAAAATAAAGCCCAGAGGGGTGCATGTATATTAGGGAGCATTGAAATTCTGGTCAAAGCTGTACTCTTCAGGCATTGTTCCTTATGTACATCTTAGATTCAGTGCCAAATATGAAATTGATTGGTTGAGGTTTAGCCTACAGCATTTGCGATTGAAATTTTGGACTATGTATTACTGAGTAGTGCAGTGCAGTGTTTTATGTAATGTATCTATGTACTCTGCAGCATTTATAAACATTGTAACTAACTCTCTCTCTTTTTAGATACTCTACTTTACTACTGAGATGGCTACAATGTCAACCAGGAAAGTCGCAGAACATGCATTGTTCGGCCATGCCAGTGTTCTTCCAATGAACAAACTTCTGTCCAAAGGCGATATGTTAAGGAACTGTTGGTGATACATGTATAAATGTGATGAAGGAAAGTTTACTGATGTTTCAGTGATTATCAAGATAGCAGCTAAGGATTGTTCTGAACTATGGCAGAAATTAACTGGAGACAAAGACTATTCCTATTCTCAGCCAGAAAATTGAGGAAAGATTAAGAAAACTGTACAGTAGAGGAATAGGACTTACGAACAAAAATGTCTCCAAAAAAGCTACATTTCAGGAAGAAATGAACGAGTTGTTTGATATATGTAGTTATTCCCGTCCGGCTGCCTTCTGTCAAGATGTAGGTTGCAAAATAAAGGAGTGTGACAGATACCACCTGGCCTGTAATTGTGAAGTGAAAGTTCCTAAGCGTGAGATACAGTTCCTCTTTGACCAGAGGCGATAGGAAGATGAAAATTGGCTGTATTGACATGACAGTACTGAGGATATGGGATAGAGTGACGGTAAAAGAGGAGCAGGATGCAACCAGAGCCAGGAAGCAGCTGGAGGAAAGACAGAGTGAACTGGCAGCTGGAGAAGTCTCTGAGTTTGACAATAATTCAAATAATGCCAGAGATTACCTTCTGTCAATACTGATGCTGACTATGTTTTGAGTGGTATGACTGCCAGCAGCTCTCAGCAGAACAGAACAAGACTCCCCACACTGGCAACCACATGTGACCAATACTTGATCAGTGATTATGCAGGAGCTGCCATTGCTACTGCCACCTTAATGGACTATGGCATTATCACCAAGGACGACAAAAATCAAGTTATTGGGCCACAGAAGTTACGAGATGCCAGACACAAATACCGAATGGAGAGGCAAGAAAATGAGCTAGCAAACTTGGAAAATATCTCATCACTGTATTTTGATGGTAAGAAGACCTCCACTCGTGTAATGATAAAGAATGAGAAGACCAAGAAATGGAGTCCAAAGATAGTGGTGAAAGATCATTACATCATCATGGTGGAGCCTGGCACTGAATATCTCACTCACGTGACTAACTCAGTAGCCTGTTGTATGTGTTGGTTGTGACGGAACCACCATAAATGTTGGAACTGACAATGGAGCCATTCATCATCCTGAAATGTTGCATGGTCATCCAGTCCATTATTTCATCTGCCAGCTTCATAGAGATGAGTTTTCTACCACTATGACGGTAAGCCTAGTGGTCCTGATCATTGGAGAGGCCCTATTGGCAAGCAAATCAAGGATCCTCTGTCTGAGCTGCCAGTTGTTTTCCAGCCAGTCAATTTCACAGATTTCTCTGCTCTGAATGACAGAGAAATACTTGTATAGGATTTGCAAAGGAGTGATTACAGGTATGGATGATGAAGACTTGGCTGCTCTTGAACCAGGTCCACTGTGTGTGTCAAGGTGGAATACTTTATGGAGTAGGATCCTTAGGCTGTACGTGGCAACATCAAGACCCAGTCAGGAGCTGAAAAGAATTCTCATTATGAATTTAAAGTTCAGTGTTCCAATTTGGTTCCATATCAACCTGCACCCTTAAGTCAGACACGGTCCAAAGAACATCTTCCAGTCACTGCAATTTATGAGACATCTGAACAGTGAAGAAAAGAAGATAGTAAAGAAGAGTGTCCAAAGAAATTCCTACTTTGTTCACACAGATCAGCTGCTTCTTGGTATGTGTGCTGATAAGACATGACTGTGAGAGACAAAGCTGTATCAATGATAAGAAAAATTAGAGAAGACAATCAGCAGACAGAAGAAAGTAGCGAGAGCTTTGACGAGGATGGAGAAGATTCTGCTGATGCTGCTGAGGAGGGCTTGTTAATCTACACTGATGATGAGGATGACAGTGAAGATGAAGAGAATGACAATGTGGCTCCTATAGTCAACTTAAGAAAAGTAGTGATTCCCAAACTAAAGTGGCAAGCAAAGAACTATCATTCCACGATTGACTGGAAGACTGAACTCAAAACTGAGCCTCCTTTCATTGCTTCTCTATCAGATCAACAGGTTCTGAAAGTTATTGAAACTTCACTGGAGGTGCCCGAGTGGCCAAATACTCAAGCTGTTGAGAGAGGGATAAAATTAATGACTGAAGTGACTGGACAGAAGGCAAGAGATGGATATATCAGGCAAAGAATATTTTCCAGGAAAGTGATGCTCAAGTTCTGCACCAAGAAAGACATCACTTATAACTTGTAATAGTTTTAAATTAAATAGATGATGACTGATATAACCCATGTGCATTTGATTGTACAATCTTCACAACCAAAAATAATATCTACCATATACACTTGATAATTATCCTGACAACCAATAAATTATAACTAATAGCTTTCAATGGTGTATAATTTGACAAAAAGTCGACTGCAATGTTCCAGGGTAAATGAGCATGAAATGGTCTGAATTTTTATGCAGAAGTTTGTTGTGACCATGCAAATAATGCCTGAAAAGTGCAGCTTGCATCTCTAAAATTTGTATTTATTCAATGCTCCCTAATGTATGTATATGCTTGTACATGCATGTGTAGCGTGACCTAAGTGTAAGTAAAAGTAGCAAGACATGCATAAAAACTTGCACGTTAATGAGACATAAAAGACACCAGCAATCCTACCATTATTTAAAACAATTTAAGGCTTCCTAGGATAATGTATAACTACAAGTACAATATAATGTATGTTATGTTATAATGCAGTACTACAGATATAATGAATTACACAGAAATAACTAGAGCTTACTTCTCTGGAACAGTACTGACGTAGGGCATGACAACCTTGTCTACAAAGGACCCAAAGCCAAGCTTGAAATTTTTGGTGATTTTCTGCATCTCTTCTGCCAACTGTGCGCCCAGCTTGGAGAGAGACTCCTTGTCATCCTCCATAGACTTTGAGAGATCCATGAGATAGTAGAGATCCACTGGATAGTCCTCTGCCTGCCTGAAGGTCACCTGCATGCTGTATGCCTCTTCTGCTCAGAAAATAATATAATAATAAAAAAAAATACCCATGAACACACTAATTATATACATGCATTTTTGTATCAATGCATATTATTATTGCTACTGTACTCACAGGGATGTTCTTAACCCCATGTAAAACAGTGCCTGGGAAATGAGAGATACAGGACTTTGCTATATGGCATTCGCTAATGCAGTGGTTTTTCAATTATATCCATTCTTCCTTTAACCCTTTGAGGGTTTTGGACGTACTAGTATGGCTTACGACCCAGGGTTTTTGACGTACTAGTACGCCTAAATTCTAGCGCCCTCAAATCTAGTGGGAGAAAGCTGGTAGGCCTCCATATGAAAGAATGGGTCTATGTGGTCAGTGTGCATGGTATAAAAAAAAATCCTGCAGCACACAGTGCATAATGAGAAAAAAAAACTGACCATTTTTTTTTTAATAAAACAGCGACTTTGCACTGTATTTTCGTATGGTATTTATTGTTGTATTCTAGTTTTCTTGTTCTCATTTTATAGAATGGAAGGCATATCATAGAAATTGAGATGATTTTGACTGGTTTTACAATGAAAAGTACCTTGAAATTGAGCTCAAAGTAGCAGAAATGTTCGATTTTTACCAAAGTTCAAAAGTAAACAAATCATGCCAAGCGTCCAATACACATCAACTGGTGAGTCTAATATTCTTTTGCAAGTGCACCAATATGATTCATACCATTTTTTTACACTAATGCAGTAGTCTGCATAACAGTAAATCTTCTATTTTTTGTGAGAATAAAAATTCAAAGTGGAAAGCAAAAGAATGTAAGAGGGGCCTTGAGACGTGACTAATGAACAGAGGAAATGTCATTTTAGTGCCAGGAATGTATTTCTTGTTTGTTCTGGACCCTATTCGGAAATTGGCATCTTTTGAAATTTGTGTGAAATTGGCAAAATTGCTAAATTCTGACCACTGTACTGGATAGTTGAATTGGTAAATGGGTGGTTTCTTGCGCTCATTCAATAGAAAAAATGGAGTTCTAGCGAATATTCATGTTTTTTGTCGACTAGTACAGTGGAACTGCCCGAAAATGGGGCTCAAAGTGGGCAAAATCTCCGATCCGTAAACATCGCCAAGACCGCTAACTTCGCGAGAGCATAATTCCGTAAGTTTTCCATCAAATTTCATATTTTTGGTGTCATTATGATCGGGAAAAGATTCTCTATCTTTTCATAAGAATTTTTTTTTTTTTTAAATTTGGCCGACCCTGAGAACGAGTCTCGGAGAGGGCCTGTCGACCCTCAAAGGGTTAATCAAGACTTCCTACAATAAACATATTCACCACTCACTATATGCTAAGGACAAAAATATTTTAAATGATATGTGCATGTACGTGTATATACATTTTTTAGGGCTAGCTCTATTGCTCACTTAATATATGATAGTGTAATCATGTTATCAGACTGTTATATGTACAGTGGACCCCCGGCTTACGATATTATTTCATTCCAGAAGTATGTTCAGGTGCCATTACTGAACGAATTTGTTAACCATAAGGAATATTGTGAATTAGATTAGTCCATTTCAGACCCCCAAACATACACATACAAACGCACTTACATAAATACACTTACATAATTGGTCGCATTGGGAGCTGATCGTAAGGCGGGGGTCCACTGTATTTGAAAGTGAAAAAAGGCTAAGTCCCACTATACAGAAGTAAGCTGGAATTTAACCTGCTGTATAAGTAAGGTCTACTTGTAATTAGGTTTAATCAAAGGAATGGAAAAACTGCTACACTGCCTTCTGTTTTTCTTTTTGGGACACCCTGCCTTGGTGGGATATGGCCAGTTTGTTGGAAAAAAAAAAAAAAAGAAAAACTTCCGCTGTTCTTGTTAAGTCACCTTGCATCAGTGGAAAATGGCCGGTGTGTTGAGAAACTTATGGAATCATGCAAGCACAAATTTGGTGGTCAAAGAGCACTATGCAACAATGATATCATGCACTCTTGAGGCCTACTTTCAGCCAGTGTTGAAAATGCCCCAGTATTCAAAACCGATCCAAAGCCTGGCTATTTCACTAACATGCTTTCTGTGAAAGCAGAAAGCATATTAGTGAAATAGCCGATTACAAGAAACTGCTCATTCATCCATAAAACTACCCTAGTGAAGCACCTAGAAATCAGTTATTTGTCAAATTTAACACATTTTTCAACACAGTGCAACTTAAAAATTAAGTTTTTGCACTACAGGTATTCCAGCCACTAAAGCAACCTCTTTCTTGTTCATTAATCACATTTCCAGCCCTCCATTTTTAATCTACCATGTAAAATAGATGTTTTTCCACTTTCTTAACTAATAAACCATAACCAAGAAGGCTTAGACATGGTTTAAGCTATCCCAATAATTACACCAGACCCAAGAAAAAACTCAAAATGGAACAGAAAAATCACCCAAAATCAATTGTTTCCACCATTTTGCTCAGTTTAGGCAATTCAGTCCTTAACTGACCCAAAATCCTCTGGTTTTCACTCTCTTCCATTCTATCAACTGGCACCAAAAAAATAGACAATAAAACCAAAAAATAAACAAAAAACCCCAAAATCTCTATTTTAACTCCAATACAAGATCCAAGGTTAGCTGTTTCCATCATGTACCATGCATGGGCCAGGATATTGTTTTTTTATTATACAGTGGAACCTCAAAAACCGAACGTAACAAATATCGAACGTTTCGAAAATGAGACCATTTTTTCGGTCAAACTGTGTCCCAATTATCGAGCGCGCTCCTAATTTCGGACCGCCGGGTACGGGACCTGTCCGCGTCCCCGTGCAGGCGCCGTGAGCAGTCTAGCTTTGTTTATGCTTGAGTGAACACTAACCTGCGCTCTCATTCACACATTTTACGATTATTTTGTTGTGTTTAGTGCTTGTGGGACTGTGAAATAAGCTGCCATGGGCCCAAAGAAACTTGCTAGTGGTACCCCTGTGGTATAGAAAGTGAGAAATGCCATAGATGTGAAGAAGGAAATAATACAGAAGTATGAGAGTGGTGTGAGACTTGTTGAGCTTGCCAGGATGTATGGGAAAAACAAGTCGACCATCGGTTCTATCCTGGCAAAGAAAGAACAAATCAAGGAAGCTGATGTTGTGAAAGGTGTTAATATGCTAACCAAAAAAAGACCACAAATAGTTGAAGAGGTTGAGAAGTTGTTGCTGGTGTGGATCAAGGATAAAGAGATTGCAGGTGATAGTGTTTCAGAGACGATTATTTGCGAAAAGGCAAGGAAGTTGCATGCCGATCTGGTACAGAAAACTCCTGGAACCAGTGCTGATAGTGAATTTAAGGCCAGCAGAGGCTGGTTTGACAGATTTAAAAAGAGTAGTGGCATACACAATGTTGTAAGACATGGTGAGGCAGCTAGTTCAGACAAATGGGCAGCTGAGAAGTTTGTACAGGAGTTTAAGGGGTACATAGACAGTGAAGAATTCAAACCTGAACAAGTGTTTAATTGTGATGAAACAGGCTTGTTTTGGAAGAAAATGCCAAAAAGGACCTTCATCACACAGGAGGAAAAGGCACTGCCAGGACACAAGCCTAGGAAAGACAGGCTTACTCTTTTATTCTGTGCTAATGCTAGTGGTGATTTTAACCCTTTGACTGTCGCGGCCGTATATATACGTCTTACGAGGTACCGTGTTTGACGTATATTTATTTTATTATCACACTGGCCGATTCCCACCAAGGCAGGGTGGCTCGAAAAAGAAAAACTTTCACCACCATTCACTCCATCACTGTCTTGCCAGAAGGGTGCTTTACACTACAGTTTTTAAACTGCAACATTAACACCCCTCCTTCAGAGTGCAGGTACTGTACTTCCCATCTCCAGGACTCAAGTCCGGCCTGCCGGTTTCCCTGAATCCCTTCATAAATGTTACTTTGCTCACACTCCAACAGCACGTATATATACTCATAAATTCTAGCGGCTTCAAATCAAGCAGGAGAAAGCTGATAAGCCCACATGTGAGAGAATGGGTCTGTGTGGTCAGTGTGCACCATATAAAAAAAAATCCTGGAGCACACAGTGCATAATGAGAAAAAAAAAACTGACCATTTTTTTTAATTAAAATGCCGACTTTGTGGTCTATTTTCGTATAGTATTTATGGTTGTATTCTCGTTTTCTTGGTCTCATTTGATAGAATGGAAAACATATTATAGAAATAGAGGTGATTTTGATTGATTTTTCTATAAAAAGAACCTAGAAATGGAGCTCAAAGTAGGGGAAATGTTTGATTTTTGCCAATGTTCAAAAGTAAACAAATGATGCCATTGTCCAATAAATGTCCAACTAGCCATTCTGATATGCAGTCATGAATGGGTTGATGTTATTTATACAATTATTACAGTATTGGAGTAGTCTTTATAATAGTAAGTCTTCTATTTTTTGTTTGAATAAAAATTCAAAATAGAAAGCAAGAGTAATATCAGAGGGGTCTGGAGACATGACTGATGAACAAAGAAAATGTTATTTTAGAGCCAGGAATGTCTGCATTGTTCATTCTGGACCTTATTTTGAAATTGTCATATTTTTTAGTTTTCGTGAAATTGGCCAAATTGTAAATTTCTGACCACATTATTAGGTAGTTGAAATCGGTAAATGGGCAGTTTCTTGTACTCAATCGATAGAAAAAATGGAGTTCTAAAAAAATAGCTATGAGTTTGGGCGACTGGAACAATGAAATTAGCTGAAAATAGGGCTCAAAGTGGGCGAAATCGCCGATTTGTAAACAGCGCCGAGGTTGCTAACTTCGCGAGAGCATAATTCCGTCAGTTTTCCATCAAATTTCGTTTTTTTGGCGTCATTACAATCGGGAAAAGATTCTCTATCATTTCATAAGACAAAATAATTTTTTTTTTTTTAACCCTTTGACTGTCGCAACCCCCAATCCTGAGGTGTCTCCTGGTGTCACAAAATTTCAAAAAAAAAAAAAATTATTTTTTCTTATGAAATGATAGAGAATCTTTTCCCGATTGTAATGACACCAAAAAAAACGAAATTTGATGGAAAACTGACAGAATTATGCTCTCGCGAAGATAGCGACCTCGGCGATATTTACAAATCGGCGATTTCGCCCACTTTGAGCCCTATTTTCGGCTAATTCCATTGTTCCAGTCGACCAAACTCATAGCTACTTCTTTATAACTCCATTTTTTCTATTGATTGAGTACAAGAAACTGCCCATTTACCGATTTCAATTATCCAATAATGTGGTCAGAAATTTGCAACTTGGCCAATTTCACGAAAATTAAAAAATATGACAATTTCAAAATAAGGTCCAGAATGAACAATGCAGACATTCCTGGCTCTAAAATAACATTTTCTTTGTTCATCAGTCATGTCTCCAGACCCCTCTGATATTACTCTTGCTTTCTATTTTGAATTTTTATTCAAACAAAAAATAGAAGACTTACTATTATGCAGACTACTGCAATACTGTAATAACTGTATAAATAACATCAACCCATTCATGACTGCATATTAGAATGGCTAGTTGGACATTTATTGGACAATGACATCATTTGTTTACTTTTGAACATTGGCAAAAATTAAACATTTCCCCTACTTTGAGCTCCATTTTCAGGTTCTTTTTATAGTAAAATCAATCAAAATCTCCTCTATTTCTATAATATGTTTTCCATTCTATCAAATGAGACCAAAATGAGACCAAGAAAATGAGAATACAACCATAAATACTATACGAAAATAAACCACAAAGTCGGCATTTTAATTAAAAAAAAATGGTCGGAGTTTTTTTTTTTCTCATTATGCACTGCGTGCTCCACGATTTTTTTTATATGGTGCACACTGACCACACAGACCCATTCTCTCACTTGTGGGCCTACCAGCTTTCTCCTGCTTGATTTGAAGCCGCTAGAATTTATGAGTATATATACGTCAAACACGGTACCTCGTAAGACATATATATACGGTCGCGACAGTCAAAGGGTTAAATTTTGCGACACCAGGAGACACCTCAGGATTGGGGGTTGTGACAGTCAAAGGGTTAAAGTGAAGCCTTTACTTGTGTATCATTCAGAAAATCCCAGAGTGTTTAAGAAAAACAATGTCTTTAATAAGAACAAGTTATGTGTCTTGTGGAAAGCTAATCATAAGGCATGGGTCACAAGACAAATTTTCGAAGAGTGGGTCTATGAAGTGTTTGGCCCCAGTGTGAAAAAATACCTCCAGGAAAAGAAATTGCCACTCAAGTGCCTCCTGTTAATGGACAATGCTCCTGCTCATCCTCCAAACTTATTAGACCTTTTGTCTAAGGACTTCAGTTTTATAAAAGTGAAGTTCTTGCCTCCTAACACCACTCCTCTCCTCCAGCACATGGACCAGCAGGTCATTTCTAACTTCAAAAAGCTCTACACAAAAGCAGTGTTTGAAAAGTGCTTTGAAGTGACCACAGATACTAAGTTGACCCAAAGAGAGTTCTGGAGGAATCACTTCAACATCTACAACTCCATAAGCCTTATAGGTAAGGCTTGGGAGGGAGTGACTTCCAGGACTTTGAACTCTGCTTGGAGACAATTGTGGCCAGACTTTGTCCAAAAAAGGGATTTTGAAGGGTTTGAGGCTGACCCTGACCCAGCTGACCCTCTGCCTGTTATGGACTCTATTGTGGCATTGGGGAACACCCTGGGGTTGGAGGTGAGTGGTGAGGATGTGGAAGAGTTGGTGGAGGACCACAGAGAAGAGCTAACCACTGAAGAGCTGCAAGAGCTTCATCTGGAGCAGTATCACACCACAGCTGAGGAACTTGCTTCAGAGGAGGAGGAAGAGGGAGTGGATGAGGTGCCTTCTTCAAAGATTAAGGAGATTTGTGCCAAGTGGAATGATGTCCAAACGTATCTTTGCAACAAGTTCAGTGACAGAACCATGTCCCATTTTAGGGAAATGTTAAAAAGAGGCACCAGAAACAGAGGACTGTGGACATTTATTTTGTGAGACAGGGGTCCAGTGACTCTCAAGCTGGTCCTAGTGGCATTAAAAGACAGAGAAGGGAAGTAACCCCAGAGAGGGCTTTACCTGAAGTCCTCATGGAGGGATATTCTCCTTCCAAACACTAACCCCAACTCCCTCTCTCCTCCTCCCTATCTTCCAGATGCCATCACCAATCTTCAATAAAGGTAAGTAAAAATGTTATTTTATATGTATTACTATACATAATTAAAAACTATAGTATTTGTTGTATGTAAAACTGTAATTAATCTCTATAAAATGTATTTTTTGTGTGAATATTTTTGGGTTTCTTGAACGGATTAATTGTATTTCTATTATTTCTTATGGGAAATATTGCTTCGAATTTCAGACTTTTCGAATTTAGAACTAGCTCCTGGAACGGATTAAGTTCGATTTTTTAGGTTCCACTGTACTACACACACCCACTAAACACACCTGTGCTCTTTTGTCTAGGCCAAAATTTGCTGCTAATGGCAAATTTGTTTGCTATGAATTATGAATACAGCCTCTCCTAACTTAGTGGCGTACTCGTTTCTTGATGCCTTGGACTTACAACAGCCTCTCTGACCAGTATTCATACCTAAATGCATATATTAGAGTTGATTTCCTCTATTCTGTTTATTTCAATATACAGTACACTACTGTATAAACATTTAAAAATATACCAGAAATGTTATAAATGGGGCAAAGGTGACATTAAAACAATATCAAAGATGTGACAGTTAGGTATCTTTATTGTGAAACGTTTCGCCTACACAGTAGGCTTCTTCAGTCAAGTACAGAAAAGTTGATAGAAGCAGAAGATACTTGAAGACGATGTAATCAGTCCATCACCCTTAAAGTTTTGAGGTGGTCAGTCCCTCAGTCTGGAGAAGAGCATTGTTCCATAGTATGAAACAATAACTTTTCTGTACTTGACTGAAGAAGCCTACTGTGTAGGCGAAACGTTTCACAATAAAGATACCTAACTGTTGCATATGTGTCTTACCTAACAACCTGTCGGTATTTTATACCATTTTAATGTTCAATATCAAAGATGTTGGACACAAACTACCATTATAGTGTGCTCTTCACTTAGCAACAAATTTGTTTAACGATGTGGTCTCAGGAATGGAACTCTGTCAATAAGTGAGGAGAGGCTGTACTAGTACATCATGGATGCTGATTGTCCTGATCTACTACTAGCAGCCAAGTTAAGGCTTAATTTTAACATGTCAAAATAATTTTACTTTTTTCCTGTATGTATATAATAATAATAATCTTTCCACCGTAAGTCATGCATGTTGTGAAATTTAACTAAAATGCTGGAAGCAATGGGCTAGTAACCCTTTTCCCATATAGCTCATTAAAAATAAAAAGATCAAAAAGACAGTGATTACGTGTGAATGATGGTGAAAGTGTTTCTTTCTGTTTTTGTGCCCTTAAGAGAGACTTGCAGCCAGAGGCAACTTACGGACTCTGAGCTTCATGGAGACTCTCTGAGGTTTGATCTGTACCACTGCCTCTCCACTCCCTGAGGCACCATCAATTCCTCCGCTGCTGCCACTGCCTGCCAGCACGCCAGCTTGAGTCAATTCTTCATCAACAATCATCTCGAAGTAATTGCCAGGTTCATATATATCAGTGGTGCCACATGAGGATCGCCACCTGGAAGCAACTTCGTCTGTCCTCTTGATGCACCTCGACAGATATTTTCCATCATCATCAGTAAAATTCTGAGGGGGGGAAAAAAAGTAAATATAACAGTACAATACTTTATGTTGAGTAGACTTCAGGATGTACATGTTTATCGAGGGGCCACAGATATATCAGATCACTTTCTAGTTGTAGCTACACTGAGAGTAAAAGGTAGATGGGATACAAGGAGAATAGAAGCATCAGGGAAGAGAGAGGTGAAGGTTTATAAACTAAAAGAGGAGGCAGTTAGGTTAAGATATAAACAGCTATTGGAGGATAGATGGGCTAATGAGAGCATAGGCAATGGGGTCGAAGAGGAATGGGGTAGGTTTAAAAATGTAGTGTTAGAGTGTTCAGCAGAAGTTTGTGGTTACAGGAAAGTGGGTGCAGGAGGGAAGAGGAGCGATTGGTGGAATGATGATGTAAAGAGAGTAGCAAGGGAGAAAAAGTTAGCATATGAGAAGTTTTTACAAAGTAGAAGTGATGCAAGGAGGGAAGAGTATATGGAGAAAAAGAGAGAGGTTAAGAGAGTGGTGAAGCAATGTAAAAAGAGAGCAAATGAGAGAGTGGGTGAGCTGTTATCAACAAATTTTGTTGAAAATAAGAAAAAGTTTTGGAGTGAGATTAACAAGTTAAGGAAGCCTAGAGAACAAATGGATTTGTCAGTTAAAAATAGGAGAGGAGAGTTATTAAATGGAGAGTTAGAGGTATTGGGAAGATGGAGGGAATATTTTGAGGAATTGTTAAATGTTGATGAAGATAGGGAAGCTGTGATTTCGTGTATAGGGCAAGGAGGAATAACATCTTGTAGGAGTGAGGAAGAGCCAGTTGTGAGTGTGGGGGAAGTTCGTGAGGCAGTATGTAAAATGAAAGGGGGTAAGGCAGCCGGGATTGATGGGATAAAGATAGAAATGTTAAAAGCAGGTGGGGATATAGTTTTGGAGTGGTTGGTGCAATTATTTAATAAATGTATGGAAGAGGGTAAGGTACCTAGGGATTGGCAGAGAGCATGCATAGTTCCTTTGTATAAAGGCAAAGGGGATAAAAGAGAGTGCAAAAATTATAGGGGGATAAGTCTGTTGAGTGTACCTGGTAAAGTGTATGGTAGAGTTATAATTGAAAGAATTAAGAGTAAGACGGAGAATAGGATAGCAGATGAACAAGGAGGCTTTAGGAAAGGTAGGGGGTGTGTGGACCAGGTGTTTACAGTGAAACATATAAGTGAACAGTATTTAGATAAGGCTAAAGAGGTCTTTGTGGCATTTATGGATTTGGAAAAGGCGTATGACAGGGTGGATAGGGGGGCAATGTGGCAGATGTTGCAAGTGTATGGTGTAGGAGGTAGGTTACTGAAAGCAGTGAAGAATTTTTACGAGGATAGTGAGGCTCAAGTTAGAGTATGTAGAAAAGAGGGAAATTTTTTCCCAGTAAAAGTAGGCCTTAGACAAGGATGTGTGATGTCACCGTGGTTGTTTAATATATTTATAGATGGGGTTGTAAGAGAAGTAAATGCGAGGGTCTTGGCAAGAGGCGTGGAGTTAAAAGATAAAGAATCACACACAGGGTGGGAGTTGTCACAGCTGCTCTTTGCTGATGACACTGTGCTCTTGGGGGATTCTGAAGAGAAGCTGCAGAGATTGGTGGATGAATTTGGTAGGGTGTGCAAAAGAAGAAAATTAAAGGTGAATACAGGAAAGAGTAAGGTTATGAGGATAACAAAAAGATTTGGTGATGAAAGATTGAATATCAGATTGGAGGGAGAGAGTATGGAGGAGGTGAACGTATTCAGATATTTGGGAGTGGACGTGTCAGCGGATGGGTCTATGAAAGATGAGGTGAATCATAGAATTGATGAGGGAAAAAGAGTGAGTGGTGCACTTAGGAGTCTGTGGAGACAGAGAACTTTGTCCTTGGAGGCAAAGAGGGGAATGTATGAGAGTATAGTTTTACCAACGCTCTTATATGGGTGTGAAGCATGGGTGATGAATGTTGCAGCGAGGAGAAGGCTGGAGGCAGTGGAGATGTCATGTCTGAGGGCAATGTGTGGTGTGAATATAATGCAGAGAATTCGTAGTTTGGAAGTTAGGAGGAGGTGCGGGATTACCAAAACTGTTGTCCAGAGGGCTGAGGAAGGGTTGTTGAGGTGGTTCGGACATGTAGAGAGAATGGAGCGAAACAGAATAACTTCAAGAGTGTATCAGTCTGTAGTGGAAGGAAGGCGGGGTAGGGGTCGGCCTAGGAAGGGTTGGAGGGAGGGGGTAAAGGAGGTTTTGTGTGCGAGGGGCTTGGACTTCCAGCAGGCATGCGTGAGCGTGTTTGATAGGAGTGAATGGAGACAAATGGTTTTTAATACTTGACGTGCTGTTGGAGTGTGAGCAAAGTAATATTTATGAAGGGATTCAGGGAAACCGGCAGGCCGGACTTGAGTCCTGGAGATGGGAAGTACAGTGCCTGCACTCTGAAGGAGGAGTGTTAATGTTGCAGTTTAAAAACTGTAGTGTAAAGCACCCTTCTGGCAAGACAGTGATGGATTGAATGATGGTGAAAGTTTTTCTTTTTCTGGCCACCCTGCCTTGGTGGGAATCGGCCAGTGTGATAATAAAAAAAAATAAAAACTTTATGCAGCCATTCTTACACTCCCATTGTATTTTAAATATCACTGAATTAATTATTCATGGTTTTAACTGAAGGATCTCCCACGAATCTTAAAAATTCTTCTATTTGAAGTTTCATTAATCGTATTTTATCTATTTAAATGTATGGTGCATTAGGCAGTTATTGAAGTGATTAAAAACACAGACAAAGTTCACTGGTTACAGAACTGTCCATTATTGTTACAACCACAACCACCATTATCTACCTCCCCTTCTCCCTTTAGTCAATTAAATCAAGGGTATACTGTACATTATTATTTCCTTAAGAAAAGGGGCAGTGTAGCAGGTTTACTGGACTATGATCATTTAAACAGCAGCTTTCTCTTGAGTTACTATTGGCTATACATGACTTGCAATGGTTGATCCCAAGGTACAAATGTCATAGGTGATGTAAGGATAGATTAGCGTGATATAGAGAAAGTAAAGCTTGAGGCACACACTAATATATCTTAGGTAAGGATGTCCAATATTTTAAAAACAACATACTTATTTAACTGTGTCTTTATATGCACTTGATGGGCCTCCATTTTCTATTCACTCTTCAGAAGATTCTGTAATTTTCATGTATTACAGCATTTACTGGCATTATGGTATGTCAGAATAGACTAAATTTTTAGTATAGACGACAAGCTAATGTAATAATGTATAACCTACATATTGCACGATAACTTAGACATGTATAACATCTTTACCCATATGTTACACATGTCTAATTTATCATCTACTCAGAATTGTATACCACTGATATTCTCCATACTGCATGTTGAGAAAGCTGCTTAAAATCAAATGTTAGAGACAAAGGTTTGTTTTAGGACAGGTTGAAAATATACTACTGTACTCTTCAATTCTCTCTAGTTCCTCGGAAAAATGTGTTAAATTTTATGAAAGTACCCAGATATTGTGGTCCATACACGTAACATTGAAATTATTGCATACATACATACACATACAGTGGTACCTCGAGTTACGAACTTAATTCGTTCCAGAAGGCTGTTCGAGTGCTGATGCCGAACAAATTTGTTCTCATAAGGAACAATGTTCTAGGTAGTAGGTTGGTAGACAGCAACCACCCAGGGAGGTAGTACTGTCCTGCCAAGTGAGTGCAAAACAAAGGCCTGTAATTGTTTTACATGATGGTAGGATTGCTGGTGTCCATTTTTCTGTCTCATAAACATGCAAGGTTTCAGGTACGTCTTGCTACTTCTACTTACACTTAGGTCACACTACACATACATGTACAAGCATATATATATATATACACACCCCTCTGGGTTTTCCTCTATTTTCTTACTGGTTCTTGTTCTTGTTTATTTCCTCTTACCTCCATGCATGTTGTAAGAGACGACTAAAATGCCAGGAGCAAGGGGCTAGTAACCCTTTCTCCTGTATATATTACTAAATGTAAAAGGAGAAACTTTTGTTTTTCCTCTTGGGCCACCCTACCTCGGTGGGATGCGGCCGGTGTGTTGAAAGAAAGGAATAATGTAAATTAGATTAGTCTGTTTCAGACCCTCAATAATACACTTACAAAAGCACTTACAAAAATACACTTACATAATTGTTCAAGTTGGGAGCTGTTCGAAACTCGAGGTACCACTGTACATGCATGCATTACTGTATTACACTGATCAGACTTTGTAAATATTCTGTAGCATTATACTGTACTTACCCCTGACTTTCCACACCACATACAATTTGGTGTCTGAATACAATCTGAGCATGATATTTTGTTTTTGCAATCCTGTGAAGCCCAAGCCAGCGTGCTCACAACCACTAAGAACAGCACACTTAACCACTGCATCTTCCCTTGCTTTGTTATTTACACACCTAAAAAGAGAAATAACTTTGGTAAACAATTATCACACACGTTTTTTGTTTTGTTTCATCACCTATACTTATATCTGAGTGTGTCAAGTTAACTAATTACCAGAATATTGGTAAATGGACTTCTATACATATCTTCAATTGTGAAGTTTATAATTAAGGTCTTAGAGTTGTTGACTGTAAGCTGTAAAAGGATATCTACCAAAATACATTAGAATTAATATTTTTACACAATATCCCTTGTACAACATATTATAATATACCACCCCCCTGTCTTGTTATTCACAACTATAGATCCAATAAAAATGAGGAATGCATAGCAACCTGCTATACAAATAAGATGCAGTGTAACATAATACAAGATGACCATGGAGAATCCATATTTACCCACTTTGCTAAATAATAATTTAGAAATGTCAATTACTACTGGTGTTAAATATAGAATTGCAAACAAACTTCAACGACGGTCTAAGTAAGTAACCTCTCCATAAGCAACAAACTTAAAAATCACTTGTTAACTGCTGGTGACTGATAATATTTTTCAACTTAATGATACGTAAGCAACAAGTTTCCTAAAAAAGTATGTACAGTGGACCCCCGCATAACGATGGCATCGCATAGCGATTTTTCCGCATAACGATTACTTTTATCGCAAAATTTTTGCCCCGCATACCGATTAAAAACCCGCATACCGATTTTCGTCCGAGACGCGTCCAATGTGCCCTCACATGTGCCGGCCGTCCCATTGTTTACCAGCCAGCCTCCGCGGTAACATCCAAGCATACACTCGGAATATTTCGTATTATTACAGTGTTTTCGGTGGTGTTTCTGGAAAATAAGTGACCATGGGCCCCAAGAAAGCTTCTAGTGCCAACCCTGTGGTAAAAAGGGTGAGAATTAGTATGGAAATTAAGAAAGATTTTGAAGGGTTTGGGGCTAACCCTGAGAAGCCTATGCCAGTTGTGGAATCCATTGTGCCTACTTCAAAGATTAAGGAAATGTGTGCAGAGTGGTTTGAACTGCAAACCTTTATAGATGAAAATCACCCTAACACAGCTGTTGCAAGCCGTGCTTGTGACTATTTCAATGACAATGTTATGGCCCATTTTAGGAAAGTCTTGAAGAAACGGGAGGTACAGAGCTCTATGGACAGATTTGTTGTGCGACAGAGGTCCAGTGACTCTGAAGCTGGTCCTAGTGGCATTAAAAGAAGAAGGGAAGTAACCCCAGAAAAGGACTTGCTACCTCAAGTCCTAATGGAAGGGGATTCCCCTTCTAAACAGTAAGAAGATAATGCTCTCCCCTCCTCCCATCCCATCAATCATCACCAGATCTTCAATAAAAGTAAGTGTCATGTAATTGTGCATGCCTTTTTCAGTTTGTGTGTATTAAAATTAACATTTCATGTGGTAAAAAAAATTTTTTTTCATACTTTTGGGCGTCTTGCACGGATTAATTTTATTTCCATTATTTCTTATGGGGAAAATTAATTCGCATAACGATTATTTCGCATAACGATGAGCCCTCTTGCACGGATTAAAATCGTTAACCGGGGGTCCACTGTACATGTACTCCTACTTGTTAATGCCCTCTATTACTGAACTAACAAGAATCACCAATACATCAACTTTCACATTAGATCAAATGTAGACATATATAATTATCCCCCCACACATCTGTATGTGAGTGTGTTCATTAGATCACATAAGAGCTGTCAAAGGTATTTTGGAATTTTACTTTCTGTTGAAGTGTGATAACATCGCAAATTTATTTATTTATTTTATTTATTTATTTATTTATTTATTTATTTAATGTCTTTGCAAACAGTACATTGAGATTGTGTATATACAATAGTGGGTTGCAATGCAAAGAGAGCCTCTATTATGCCTTGGCATTATGGGCCAACTTAACATTATTGGCTTACATTCTACTTACTAAGTAGTATATCATAGTTGTACAGTAGGAAAGTACAGTGGACCCCCGCATACCGTTGGCATCACATAACGTTAAATCCACATACCGATACATTTTATCGCTAAGATTTTGCCTCGCATACCACTAAAAAACCCGCTCAGCGCTATTCGTCCGAGACGCGTCTAATGTGCGGCCTGAGCCAGCCTCACATGTTTCGCCGGTGGCATTGTTTACAAGCCAGCCTCCTCGGTAACATCCAAGCACACAATCGGAACATTTCGTATTATTACAGCGTTTTTGGTGATTTTATCTGCAAAATAAGTGACCATGGACCCCAAGGAAGCTTCCAGTGCCAACCCTGTGGTAAAAAGGGTGAGAAATATTATCGAAATACTGTGGTACCATGGTAAACTGCTGCTGCTGCTGCTGTAGCACTGTCAGCTGCTGCTGTAGCACCATCAGCTGCTGCTGCTGCTGTACCACCATCAGCTGCTGCTGCTGCTGCTGTAGTACCGTCTGCTGCTGCTGTAGCACCGTCTGCTGCTGCTGTAGCACTGTCAGCTGCTGCTGTAGCACTGTCAGCTGCTGCTGTTGTAGCACTGTCAGCTGCTGCTGCTGTAGCACTGTCAGCTGCTGCTGCTGCTGTAGCACCATCAGCTGCTGCTGCTGTAGTACTGTCTGCTGCTGCTGTAGTACCGTCTGCTGCTGCTGTAGCACCGTCTGCTGCTGCTGTAGCACCGTCTGCTGCTGCTGTAGCACTGTCTGCTGCTGCTGTAGCACCGTCTGCTGCTGCTGTAGCACTGTCTGCTGCTGCTGCACTGTCAGCTGCTACTGTAGCACTGTCAGCTGCTGCTGTAGCACTGTCAGCTGCTGCTGCTGCTGCTGTAGCACCGTTGTTGGTGTGGCATATTGAGAATACCAAGAAACAATTAACCCCAGAGGGTTAGCAACCCAGGATAACCCAAAAAAGTCAGTGTCATCGAAGACTGTCTAACTTATTTCCACTGGGGTCCTTAATCTTGTCTCCCAGGATGCAACCCACACCAGTCAACTAACATCCAGGTAAACAGGGAAAAATGCCTGGAACTAGTGCTCATATTGGTGAATTTGAAGCCAGCAAAGGTTGGTTTGAGAGATTTAAGAATCGTAGTGGCATACACAGTGTGATAAGGCCTGTTCTGGAAGAAAATGCCAAACAGGACCTACAGTACTCAGGAGGAAAAGGCACTCCCAGGACACAGTGTCTCATCAGTCATTGCTGCATCTTCAATAAAGGTAAGTGTCATTTATTCTTCATTTAGTAGAGTAGTACATGCACAATATATATTGTGCATGTACTACTCTACTATTGTGCATGTATCCTTCTCTTTGTGTGTAGGAAAATGTATATTTCATGTGGTAAAAATTTTTTTTTTATACTTTTGGGTGTCTTGCACGGATTAATTTGATTTCCATTATTTCTTATGGGGAAAATTCATTCGCAAAGCGATAATTTCGCATAACAATGAGCTCTCAGGAACGGATTAATATCGTTATGCGGGGGTCCACTGTAATTATTTCATAGTTGTACAGTAGAATATTAATTATAAATGAATCAAAATTTGTATAATACAAAGATATACGTATTTATATTCTAAAATGCTTTTGTGAAAAACAATGATTCAATTATATTCCTGTCAACAATGGATAAAAGGTTCAATGTTATTGTTTCAGTTATGATGTGGGAGTACATAGGCGAGTAAATGTACACCGAGTATTTAGCATTTAGTCTAGGGTGATTAAGTGGCTTTTGAGAAGTCTTAAATTGATTTTCAGACTGGGTTACTTTAATATCTTCTGGTAATGAATTCCATATTTTGGGGCAGGGAAACCAATTAACCAGACTTTACCTCTGAAGGTGGGAAGTTTTGGGCCTATACTCTAGATGAGGGACAGGGATGTTGTATGTCAATGAGTCGCTTGAACTGCAATATCCATGCACCTCTAGCAAGACAGCTGAAGAATGAGTGATGGTAAATGGTTTCCTTCTATGTCATACTGCCTCGGTGGGAAGCAGCCAACATGGTGTAAAAAAAAAAAAAAACACTGACATCCTCGTTATATCTAGAATCTAGTGTTGTAGTTGAACTCTTATATATTCTTGCTATTAACAAGGGTATTTTCAGCGAGGTTTGTTGTATAACACACTCAGCAATCATCTACAGGGTACACACAAATATCAAATGGTAAATTTTAAACTATACTAATCTACTAACACTCATATCCAGATATAGATGGATGAGTAAGAAGTCAGGATATGCTACATTGCATAACAGTATGAGTCAGCTGCTGTACTGACAAACTTGAACAATTCAAGATAACAGGATATAACGTCACATTCACTAGGCAAGACGGAGCCAGACCTTGATCTTCTTGACACAGTTTCAACTATCTTCACAAGGCCACCTTAAAACAAGGCTTTATGACATGATTCCTAACCTTATACTGTATCGTGTCACACAATTATTTAAGGGTTTAATTGTATAAAGTACTAATATTACACAAGGACACCAACATCCATACTGTTTTAATTGTTTTTGGATGGTGTTTCCAAATTGCCATAAGATTAAAGCAACCTAGGAAATAATCAAGATATGAATAATTAATGATAAAAGCGTGGGTGATGAATGTTGCAGCGAGGAGAAGGCTGGAGGCAGTGGAGATGTCGTGTCTGAGGGCAATGTGTGGTGTGAATATAATGCAGAGAATTCGTAGTTTGGAAGTTAGGAGGAGGTGCGGGATTACCAAAACTGTTGTCCAGAGGGCTGAGGAAGGGTTGTTGAGGTGGTTCGGACATGTAGAGAGAATGGAGCGAAACAGAATGACTTCAAGAGTGTATCAGTCTGTAGTGGAAGGAAGGCGGGGTAGGGGTCGGCCTAGGAAGGGTTGGAGGGAGGGGGTAAAGGAGGTTTTGTGTGCGAGGGGCTTGGACTTCCAGCAGGCATGCGTGAGCGTGTTTGATAGGAGTGAATGGAGACAAATGGTTTTAATACTTGACGTGCTGTTGGAGTGTGAGCAAAGTAACATTTATGAAGGGATTCAGGGAAACCGGCAGGCCGGACTTGAGTCCTGGAGATGGGAAGTACAGTGCCTGCACTCTGAAGGAGGGGTGTTAATGTTGCAGTTTAAAAACTGTAGTGTAAAGCACCCTTCTGGCAAGACAGTGATGGAGTGAATGATGGTGAAAGTTTTTCTTTTTCGGGCCACCCTGCCTTGGTGGGAATCGGCCAGTGTGATAATAAAAAAATAAAAAAAAGCCTTAGCAAATGTTTATGGTCATTTTCAATAATGCACAATTGATTATGTAGTCAAGATGACCGTAAATTACAGTCCTACCTCACATCCAACGGTGGATGGGGTGGAGGTGGTAGAGCCAAACATCGAACAAATTCTAAAGTTAAAACAGCAAAAAGCATGAGGTGGAGGATGCGTCATGCTGGTAAATATAGTTAAGTGGGCACCAAGAGCTGGAGCTCAATCCTCAAACGCAAGTTAGAACAGAAATATCACTCGCAAGTTTGTTGGAGTATAAAATCATTCATGGGAAATTGCTATACCTATAGGGATCATACAGAGCTTGGGAACAGTAGATAATCAGGTTTAATTCAAGGAAGGGCAGGGGTAGCTCCAAGTCCTAGGCTCAAGAACCCTACACAGTATCAAGGAATCTCTTCTGAAGGATTAAATTTTAAAAGTCCATTTAAAATTCTGTCAACTAAATTTAGCTAATGCTGGTTTCCAGCAAGCCTCTATTTTCAAAGTTCAGCCTAAGGTCAGGTTTCCATAGTGATGTCTTGATTAAATCAAACTGTTGTGCCTTGTAGCCTAAAATATCATACAATTCAATAACAAAAGAAATTACAAAAAAAAAAAGGCAACCTAATGATTGTATCCAGTGAAATAAGACAAAATTAATAAAAGTAAGAGCACCAACCACACCACCAAGCAGAAGATAGTACACTCCTGAGCAGTTTAACGCCTCTCCACCAATATTAACACAATGAAAACTAAGGCTTCACTTCCTCATCTGTTATCATATCACAGATTAGAGCTTCGGACACAGTGAACAGATCAAAAGATCCGCCATTTAAAGTTTTCCTAACACCTGTAGGTAACAAACTGATTACATTCTTGGATATAGCAGCTTATTTCTGCAGTATTGGATTAAAAAATATTAGTTACAAAATCTCTAAGTCTAAACCAAAACTAGGAGTAACATGGTAATATGATGGCTGTGTGCATGCACCTGTGGGCCACTATCACAAACAGCTTGGTTGATCAGGTGGTCTACAAGGAAGCATAATGTTAGGATGGACCATGGGGGTAGAGTAGCCACTTAAATGTCTCATAAATTAGTCAAGAACATTACTGCAGCATATAAAACTTTTTAAACCAGTTTGACTAAATATATTTCTAAAATTTTGGTAAATACATTTTGTATAAATACATGTATTGCACATGTATACAATACCATACACATGCTCTTAACCCCTTCAGGGTCCAAGGCCCAAATCTGAAGTGGTGCCCCAGTGTCCAAGAATTTTCAAAAAAAAAATTTGTTATTTTTTCTTGTGAAATGGTAGAGAATCTTTTTGTGAAGGTAATAAAACAAAAAGTACGAAATTTGATGGAAAATTGACGAAATTATGCTCTCGTGAATTTCGATGTGTCAACGATATTTACGAATCGGCGATTTTGCCGACTTTGACTCCCATTTTAGGCCAATTACATTATTCCAGTCAACCAAATTCTTAGCTATTTCACTATTATTACTTCTATTCTATCGATTGAGCAAAAGAAATCGCCAAGTGAACTGTTTCAACTACAAATTAAAGTGATCAGAAATTGTTAATTTGGCCAATTTTACACAAAGTTCAAAATATTCCAATTTCAAAATAGGGTCCAGAATAAACAATGTAGGTATTCCTGGAACTAAACTAACATTTCCTCTGTTCATTAGTTACGTTTTGAGGCTTTACAAATAAATTCCATTTTTATTTTTTATTCACATAATGAATTTTTATTCACACCAAAAAATAGATTTACTGTTATGCAATACTGTAATAATTGTATAAATATCATCACCATATTTGTGAATGCATATTAGACCCACCAGCTGGTGTGTATTAGACATGTGAGGTCGTTTGTTTACTCTTGAATATCGGCAAAAATTTAACATTTCTGCTACTTTGAACTCAGTTTCAAGCCATTTCCAGTGCTAAAACCAATCAAAATCATCTTTATTTCTGTAATACGTCTTCCATTCTATCAAATGAGACCAAGAAATCGCAAATACAACTATAAAAAACATACGAAAAAACACTGCAAAGTCGCTGTTTTAATCGAAAAATCATGATTTCAGTTTTTTTCTCTCATTATACACAGCGTGCTGCAGGATCTGTTTTATGTGGTACACACATACCACATAGATGTATTCTCTCATATCTAGGCCCAAATGTACCACTCACAGTTTATCAGAGTGAGCTGAGCTCATGACGTAGATCTACGGTTTGGACCCTGAACGTAAAGCCGTAGATCTACGGGACGGACCCTCAAAGGGTTAATTGCTAATGAAACCACACTCTTATGGGGTTTGAAAAACTAATTTGATTATCCAGTTTTTTTAATTATTCCAATTGTGATCCCTCGCTGAACAAGCAAGTGTCCCTATTATATTAGGAACACCACAATGGGAGGTGATATGTAGATCTACAGGTACAAGAGTGGAAAAAAGTACAGTATTGTAATAATCACTGCAGTTGAAGACCCCCGGCATTATCAATCTAAATGAGTAAGACTGGTGAATTGTATAAGAAAGAAATGCCTATATTAAAAATGTGATGAGATGGTGCTGGTGAAACAAGACTTGTTCATAAATATGGGACAGTAAAAACATTCTACACATCTAATTTGCCACATCCCATAGCTCAATCGCTAGCACATTCAGCTCACACACTGAGGTCTGGGGATCATATCCCCGGTACGGCTAGAAACATTACAACATGTTTCCACAGAAACCTGCTGTCTCTGTTCACCCATCAGTAAAATAAGTACCTGGGTGTTAGCTGACTGGTGTGGGTTGCATCCTGGGACAAAACTGACCTAATGTGTCTGAAATGCTTTAAATAATCAGGGGCTTTCTATACAGTAATATGTCACTGATGTCAGCTATAGTCTGTATACCTTATACATGTACATGTACTTGTAGAAATATAAATGCTGTTAATATTATTAATTCTCCAAGAGGAAACATCTTTGGGAGATCATTACACTAGATTCATAGGAAACCACTAAGCCTGAATGGGTTATAACCATCCAGGAAATGAGAGTGATGAGAACAATCTGGTTAGATTCAAAGGATTTGGGGACGGGTGTCAATTCCTTGATTCTAGAACCCTAAAAGGGTCATACATCACCATGGAAATGGGAGAAATGGCAAGGGGGAGGGTGTGAGGGATAATCAGGTTTGATGAGCAGCCTTGATCACCATCAAGGTACTCCCTGTTGAAGGTCTCATAGAAGACCTGTGTCAAGGTTAATACACCTCAACATACACACTAACTGCACTCTCTTGTCAAGCTGAGTACACCAACTCCAACAACTGCACTCTTGTCTTGTTGAGTATAATAAGCTCAACAACTGCACTCTTGTCATGCCAAGTACAATAACCCCAACAACTGCACTTTTGCCAAGCTCAGTACACCAACCCCAACAACTGCCCTCTCTTGCCAAACTGAGTACACTAAGCTCAACAACTGCACTCTTTTGTCATGCTGAGTTCACAGAAGCAGTTTCCACTTAACTCAAATGACCGGGGAATACAGGAAATAAACTTGTAAGCATTAATACAAAATTCTGGGTAATCTTCTAAACACTTTCTCTGATATACATTTGAAGGGTTTCGAGAATTTCCTACTCCCACAGTCCAGCTCTGGGCCAGGCTTCTCTGGTACTTGCCTGATCAACCAAGCTGTTGCTGCTGGTAGCCCAATGGCCCACATATGCATCACAGCCTGATTGACCCAGCACTTGGTAATTATCAAATTTGCTCTTGCAGTTTTATCGATGTTTTCTGTAATGATATTAGTCTGGGATGGATGTTGATACTATGTTCTCTTTATGTGTTTAAGGTACCCCTGCTTTTCACTGGATTTATTTTGCATTGTGTCCCATCTCTCTCTCCAGTATGCTCTTATGGCCATTATTGTGCAGCTTTGGGACCCAGCCCTCAAGTACTTTCCATGTATACTGTATATTATCATGTATCTCTCTCCTTTACTATGAGTACATATTTAGGACTGAGGTGCTCTGGCAATTTAAATGCTTTATTGGTTTAAGGGCATAGTAAATGATCTTTGTGTTCTAGCTCTGATATCTCACCAGCACTTGACTTGTACTCACTGGAGCGTAGACAAGAGAGATACATCATAATCTACACTTGGAAAAATCTTCAAAGGAATGGTTCCCAATCTGCACACAGAAATCACTCCCTATGAAAGCAAAAGACTGGGCAGGTGGTGAAATATACCCCCCAATGAAAAGTAGGGGAACCATTGGTACACTAAGAGATAACATGCTAAGTTTCTGAGGCCCAAGACTTTTCAACAGCCTCCCACCAGGCATAAGGGGAATTACCAATAGACCCCCGACTGCCTTCAAGAGGGAGCTGGATAGATACTTAAAGTCGGTGCCGGATCAGTTGGGCTGTGGTTTGTATGTTGGACTACGTGTGGCCAGCAGTAACAGCCTGGCTGATTAGGCCTTGATCCATTTGGAGGCCTGGTCGTGGACTGGGCCATAGGTGCGTTGATCCCGGAATACTCCCCAGGTAGACTCCGGGTAGCCCTGAACAGAACCAAAAACACTGAACAATACTCTTAAGTGAGAGAGAACAAGCTATCTAAATACAGTACTGTGAATGAAGTCACCTTATATATGACAGAGTGGTACCAAAACACAATTTGTGCCACAAAATGGGCGTGGATTAAAAAAATATACAATACAGTAATGTTCAATTCTAGGGCTAGTAAAGAGACACAATTACAACTGGCAATAAAATTTTATATTATTGCTTCACATTACTACTGCTGTTTTAATTTGTCACTTGATGTCAACACTACACTTAATTATCTTATGTTTATAGACAACTTAGTTGTATGAAATTAATATTCAAATAATCTAACTATACAACTACAAGTATATAATATCAAGTAATTTTAAGGTAACTTTTTGTCTGCCCAAAAAGTTCTGCAGAACTATAAAGGCTTCCAAAAATATATCAAATAACCGTCAAAATTTTGCAAGCTTTTGCAAGCCATGTCTGCAACATGTTCAATGACAATGCCTTGTCCCATTTTAGGAAAATCTTAAAGAGATGCCAGAAACAGACCTACCTGGACTTTTTTTTTTTGTACGACAGGGGTCCAGTGATGCTCAAGCTGGTCCTAGTGCCAGTAAAAGACAAAGAAGGGAAGTAACCCTGGATAGGGCCTTCATACCTGAAATCTTCAATAAAGGTAAAAGTTATGTCAACCCATTCAGGGTCCGTCCCGTAGATCTACGGCTTTATGTTCAGGGTCTAAACCGTAGATCTACGCCATGAGCTCAGCTCACTCTGATAAACTGTGAGTGGTAAATTTAGGCCCAGATATGAGAGAATACATCTATGTGGTATGTGTGCACCACATAAAACAAATCCTGCAGCACGCTGTGTATAATGAGAGAAAAAACTGAGACCGTGATTTTCGATTAAAACAGCGACTTTGCAGTGTTTTTTCATATGTTTTTTATAGTTGTATTTGCAATTTCTTGGTCTCATTTGATAGAATGGAAGACATATTACAGAAATAGAGATGATTTTGATTGCTTTTAGCACTAGAAATGGCTTGAAACTGAGCTCATATTAGCGGAAATGTTAAATTTTTGCCGATGTTCAAGAGTAAACAAACGACCTCACACTTCTAATACACACCAGCTGGTGGGTCTAATATACATTCACAAATGTGGTGATGATATTTATACAATTATTGCAATATTGCATAACAGTAAATCTTCTATTTTTTGGTGTGAATAAAAATTCATTATGTGAATAAAAAATCAAAATGGAATTTATTTGTAAAGCCTCAAAATGTAACTAATGAACAGAAGAAATGTTAGTTTAGTGCCAGGAATACCTACATTGTTTATTCTGGACCCTATTTTGAAATTGGAATATTTTGAACTTTGTGTTAAATTGGCCAAATTAACAATTTCTGATCACTTTAATTTGTAGTTGAAACAGTTGACTTGGCGATTTCTTTTGCTCAATCGATAGAATAGAAGTAATACTAGTGAAACAGCTAAGAATTTGGTCGACTGGAATAATGTAATGGCCTAAAATGGGAGTCAAAGTCTGCAAAATCGCCAATTTGTAAATATCGCTGACACATCAAAATTCGCGAGAGCATAATTTCGTCAATTTTCCATCAAATTTCGTACTTTTTGTTTTATTACCTTCACAAAAAGATTCTCTACCATTTCATAAGAAAAAAATAATTTTTTTTTTTTTAAATTCTTGGACACTGGGGCACCACTTCAAGACAAAAACCGAGGTTCCACAGTATGTACATTTTGAAATTAAAATGTGTTTACTGTATGACCCCTGTGTGTTTGACTCTCCCCATGAATATATAATAATGAAAAAGTAATAAAATACTAATAATAATAAATGCAGAAGCAACAAGATCAAATCAGATCCAAGGAAAATCTAGCTCCAATTCTTTGGATCAAAAACCCTTCACCAGCACGAAGAGCTTGGTATGATGAAAACAGGGATACACTGAGCTTCACGAGAAGAATTTTTCAAAGTAAATTCCAAAATTTGTAGTTTGCCCCAACAAAATACATACACAGTAAACTTTTAGTGAAATTTCACTTCTGGTTGTCTGCCTGGTGACTGACAGGTGGTCGTGCTTGCTGGGTGACTGACAAGTGGTCGTGTCCGCCGAGTGACTGACAGGTGGTAGTGTCCGCCGGGTGACTGACAGGTGGTAGTGTCCGCCGGGTGACTGACAGGTGGTAGTGTCCGCCGGGTGACTGACAGGTGGTAGTGTCCGCCGGGTGACTGACATGTGGTAGTGTTCGCCGGGTGACTGACAGGTGGTCGTGTCCGCCGGGTGACTGACAGGTGGTAGTGTCCGCCGGGTGACTGACAGGTGGTAGTGTCCGCCGGGTGACTGACAGGTGGTAGTGTCCGCCGGGTGACTGACAGGTGGTAGTGTCCGCCGGGTGACTGACAGGTGGTAGTGTCCGCCGGGTGACTGACAGGTGGTAGTGTCCGCCGGGTGACTGACAGGTGGTAGTGTCCGCCGGGTGACTGACAGGTGGTAGTGTCCGCCGGGTGACTGACAGGTGGTAGTGTCCGCCGGGTGACTGACAGGTGGTAGTGTCCGCCGGGTGACTGACAGGTGGTAGTGTCCGCCGGGTGACTGACAGGTGGTAGTGTCCGCCGGGTGACTGACAGGTGGTAGTGTCCGCCGGGTGACTGACAGGTGGTAGTGTCCGCCGGGTGACTGACAGGTGGTAGTGTCCGCCGGGTGACTGACAGGTGGTAGTGTCCGCCGGGTGACTGACAGGTGGTAGTGTCCGCCGGGTGACTGACAGGTGGTAGTGTCCGCCGGGTGACTGACAGGTGGTAGTGTCCGCCGGGTGACTGACAGGTGGTAGTGTCCGCCGGGTGACTGACAGGTGGTAGTGTCCGCCGGGTGACTGACAGGTGGTAGTGTTCGCCGGGTGACTGACAGGTGGTAGTGTCCACCGGGTGACTGACAGGTGGTAGTGTCCGCCGGGTGACTGACAGGTGGTAGTGTCTGCCGGGTGACTGACAGGTGGTCGTGTCCGCTGGGTGACTGACAGGTGGTCGTGTCCGCTGGGTGACTGACAGGTGGTCGTGTCCGCTGGGTGACTGACAGGTGGTCGTGTCCGCTGGGTGACTGCAAACCTGGTGATCAACAAGTGGCTGCAAACCTGGTGGCCGACAGGTGGCTGCAAACCTGGCAACTGACAGGTGGTTACAAACCTGGTGACTGACAGGTGGTTGAGTAATTGATTGATACTTTTTGTCATCTCAGATGGTTCAATACTATCTGATGCAACAAGTTGTTGGCAAGTGATGCTACTGGGAAAAAAGTTACAAGTAAGTGCACTAAGTGCCAAAATACTTAAACATTTACAAACGTGTTAATTACTGAAAAATTGTAATATCTCAACAAGTGTCCATGTGTAACAAGTACATAACAGCAGCAATCAGGGTGGGTTTAAAGCAGGGACAGACAAGCAGAGGCAGGCTGGGACAGGAACTTGGCACTGTAAACCTGATTTAAAATGAGGTAAATCAGGTAATGGTATAATTATATCAGCTGTGACCATGGTAGGGTGGCCACATCCGGGAGTCCCAGTCATTTCTCCCGCCCACCCTTCACCTCTCACGCCCACTCGTCATCTCATGTTACCGAGTCATGTTAGGTGATTGGGCAATCATATTTTATCCTCTCTATTGTCACTCATTGGTGCTTCTCTCTCTCTCCCTCCTCCACTCACCTACCTCCCCTTCTCTCTGCTTCCCATATCTCTCACTTAACCCCCCCTCTGCCTTCCCCTTCCATCCCCATCTAACCCCCCTTGCCCTCACCTGCCTTCCCTTCCATCCCCACAACTTCCTCTGTCACCTCCACATTTACTGCTCTGCCTCTCTCTCCTCTCTATATATATTACATCCTATAATCTTTACTGAAAATTTTAACTTTTACATGCTTTTTTGGAAAGCACCATACTATTAATATTACTGTATCATATTATGTTTATTATTCCAAGGAAAGTTTGAGTCTCATACAGGTTGTGCCATATCAGCCAGATGGTGATGGTTGTGAGAATGCATTGCATTAGCAATGTTACTCTATCTTACTATCTCTTAAGTATTAAACTTAATATATATTCAAGCAATCAAACTATATTAGTAGGCGTCAAATCCTAATTACTAGGGAGAGGACGGTACCAAATTTTTTGTTGATAGTGACACTCAGTTTTAGGCTGATACTGTTACAGATACCATCAAAACTAGCTGAGAACTGCAGGAAGCCCTTATCACTTGCTTTTAACATCCTATGGAGAGGGAGCATGGACACTGGGGTCGTCCCACGGTTACTAATAACAACAGACATAGCCCTACTCCACAAAGGGGGCAATAAAGCAATAGCAAAGAACTACAGACCAATAATGCTAACATCCCACATCATAAAAATCTTTGAAAGGGTCCTAAGAAGCAAGATCGCCACCCATCTAGATACTCATCATTTACACAACCCAGGGCAACATGGGTTTAAAGCAGGTTGCTCCTGTCTGTCCCAACTACTGGCTCACTATGACAAGGTCCTTGATGCACTAGAAGACAAAAAGAATGCAAATGTAATATACACAGACTTTGCAAAAGCCTTCGACAAGTGCGACCATGGCGTAATAGCACACAAAATGCACTCTAAAGGAATAACTGGAAAAGTTGGTAGATGGATCTACAACTTCCTCACAAATAGAACACAAAGAGTAGTAGTCAACAGAGTCAAGTCTGAGGCGGCTACGGTGAAAAGCTCTGTTCCTCAAGGCACAGTACTCGCTCTCATCTTTTTCCTCATCCTCATTTCTGACATAGACAAGGATATAAGCCACAGCACCATGTCTTCCTTTGCAGATGACACCCAAAACTGCATGACAGTGTCTTCCATTGCAGACACTGCAAGGCTCCAGGCAGACTTCAACCAAATCTATCAATGGGCTGCAGAAAACAATATGAAGCTCAACGATGAGAAATTTCAATTACTCAGATATGGTAAACATGAGGAAATTAACACTTCATCAGAGTATAAAACAAATTCCAGCCACACAATAGAGCGAAAAACTAACGTCAAAGACCTGGGAGTGATCATGTCAGAGGATCTCGCCTTCAAGGATCATAACATTGTATCAATCGCATCTGCTAGAAAAATGACAGGATGGATAATGAGAACCTTCAAAACTAGGGATGCTAAGCACATGATGACACACTTCAGGTCATTTGTTCTATCTAAGCTGGAATATTGCTGCACACTAACAACACCTTTCAAGGCAGGTGAAATTGCTGACCTAGAAAATGTACAGAGAACCTTTACGGCACGCATAACTGAGATAAAACACCTCAATCACTGGGAACGCTTGAAGTTCCTGAACCTGTACTCCCTGGAATGCAGGAAGGAGAGATACATGATTATATACACCTGGAAAATCCTAGAGGGACTAGTACCTAACTTGCACATGAAAATCAATCTCTTCGAAAGCAAAGGACTCGGCAGACGATGCAACATCCCCCCAATGAAAAGCAGGGGCCCAAGACTGTTCAACTGCCTACCAGCATACATAAGGGGGATTACCAATAGACCCCTGGCTGTCTTCAAGCAGGCACTGGACAGGCACGTAAAGTCGGTACCTGACCAGCCGGGCTGTGGCTTGTACGTTGGATTGTGTGCAGTCAGCAGTAACAGCCTGGTTGATCAGGCCCTGATCCACCATGAGGCCTGGTCACAGACCGGGCCGCGGGGGCTTTGACCCCCGGAACTCTCTGCAGGTAAACTCCAGGTACCCTCTTATTCTGATACTAATACTTTGGCATACACCTACTAGTTATAAGGTATAGTATAATATTTATGCCTAAAATGCTCTGTATAATCACTGGTTTTCCATCAACCTTCGAACCCATTTGTAATCATTGTAAGCATTACAGAAATCAAGATTTTAATCTGAATTTGAATTAGGCAGTTACCAGGGAGGCCTAGACTCAGGCTGTGCTATAAGAGAACTCTCAAAACCAGTACGTAATTTGAATACTGCTTTAGACAGTATAGAGATATTTCTGCCCATCATTTGACATAATAAATCATTTGGTCTTCAAAATTTCTTGTTCGACATGACATAAATCATGGGTATAAATGTGCAGCAAATCATCTTAGAAATACAGGCATATATATAGTACATTCAACACTCTTATATGGGTGTGAAGCTTGGGTGGTAAATGCAGCAGCGAGGAGACGGTTGTAGGCAGTGGAGATGTCCTGTCTAAGGGCAATGTGTGGTGTAAATATTATGCAGAAAATTCGGAGTGTGGAAATTAGGAAAAAGGTGTGGAGTTAATAAAAGTATTAGTCAGAGGGCAGAAGAGGGGTTGTTGAGGTGGTTTGGTCATTTAGAGAGAATGAATCAAAGTAGAATGACATGGAAAGCATATAAATCTATAGGGGAAGGAAGGCGAGGTAGGGGTCATCCTCGAAAGGGTTGGAGAGAGGGGGTAAAGGAGGTTTTGTGGGCGAGGGGCTTGGACTTCCGGCAAGCGTGCGTGAGCGTGTTAGATAGGAGTGAATGGAGACGAATGGTACTTGGGACCTGACGATCTGTTGGAGTGTGAGCAGGGTAATATTTAGTGAAGGGATTCAGGGAAACCGGTTATTTTCATATAGTCGGACTTGAGTCCTGGAAATGGGAAGTACAATGCCTGCACTTTAAAGGAGGGGTTTGGGATATTGGCAGTTTGGAGGGATATGTTGTGTACCTTTATACGTATATGCTTCTAAACTGTTGTATTCTGAGCACCTCTGCAAAAACAGTGATAATGTGTGAGTGTGGTGAGTGTTGAATGATGATGAAAGCATTTTCTTTTTGGGGATTTTCTTTCTTTTTTGGGTCACCCTGCCTCGGTGGGAGACGGCCGACTTGTTGAGAAAAAAAAAAAAATATAGTACATTACTATAACAACAAAATGAAAGTCTATGTCGGCCATCACTAATCCGGTTCCATCACTAATCTGGCACTAAATTTGGCTAGCATAATTTAAGTTTCCCGGGTCGTCTCACCAACCTGCTGTGCTTGCTGCATAAACGATTGTTGGTGTCATTTGCAAACACAGGCTAGCCATTCCAAATTGTTTTTCTCCATTTATTGTTATAACCTGTTCACTTTAACCCCAGCCATGGTTCCAGTGAATAAAGGAAATGCTTCTCATTATGTAAAGCGCAAACACTGTACACTGTCCATAAAAGATAAGGTTGAAATTCAGAAAAAACTCGACAGCAGTGTCTCCGTGAGAAGCCTGTGTGGAATATACAGCACTGGCTCTTCCACTGTTTATGACAAAGAAACAATGGAAAATTAGTCAGTTTCTTTGCTAACAGTAATTTAAAGAAACAGATGTGTATAAGGAAAACAATGAAGGAAGGAAAGAGTTCAGAACTAGATGAAGTTCTGATGAAGTGGTTTAGGATATGTGTAAGTGAAGATGTTAAGTTGTAAATTTCAGCTCTTCACTTTGGAAGCAACAGTGATGAACTTTCTTGTGTAGGTCAAATTGGTTAACTTCATTAACAGTTTCATTGTCGGTCCCACTGTATCACAGCTTTAAAGCCAACGTCAGTCCCGTACTATAACGCCATGAGCTCAGCTCACCCAAATAAGCTGTTACCGGTAAAACTGGGCCTAGATATGAGAGAATACGTCTGTGTGGTAAGTGTGCACTATATATCAAAAAACACCTTCAGCATACAGTGCATGAGAAAAAAAAGGCGGCTATGTTTTTAGTGTACAACAGAGACTTTGAGGTGTATTTTTATATGGTTTTTATGGCTGTATTATCGGTTTTTTGGTCTCATTTGATAAAATGGAAGATATATTACAGAAACAGAGATGATTTTGATTGGTTTCAAGATGGAAAGTACCTTGAAATTGAGCTCAAAATGGCAGAAATGTTTGATTTTTGCTGATGTTCAAGAGTAAACAAATACGTCATGCGTCCAATATGTGTCCAACTAGCCAGTCTAGTATGCGGTCACGAATAGGTTGACCATGATTTGCTCCACATAAAATTGTCGCACTATGGTATAAGAGGGCACTCCCTCAACTACCTAAAGTCATACATCAGCAACAGAAGCCAATATGTGTACACAAATGGAGCAAACTCTTCTGCACAGCCAATTACAGTTGGTGTCCCACAGGGAAGTGTCCTTGGCCCTCTTCTCTTTCTCGTTTACATAAATGACCTACCAAATGCATTGCAACTACTCAAACCCACACTATTTGCAGATGACACTACATACGTCTTCTCTCACCCAAGCCCAGTCATGCTAGCCAATACTGTGAATACCGAATTACAGAAAATACACCTACCATCCGACTTACGACTGATTTCAGTTCCGAGAAACCGGTCCTAAGTCGAAATTTTCCTAAGTCGAACTTTACTACTGAATATCAACAAAACATTTTTGTAATGACTTTATTTTATTGTTTTATTTTGGTATTTCATGTTTTACTTTACTTTTTATGTTGTTAGTACTGTATTTTATACTGTAAGGTTTAGGATAAACACTGTGTACAACACAAATAGTTGTTTATTCCCCAAAAATTTGGCATAAAAAACACGGTCGTAAATCGAGTGGTTGTAAGTCGAGCAGGTCGTAAGTCGGATGGTAGGTGTATCTACCTGGATGATGACTAACAAACTTACTCTCAACATTGACAAAACCTACTTCATTCAGTTTGGAAACAGAGCTACAGATGTCCCTCTTAACATAATGATAAAAGGATCACCTATCACAAAGTTCACAGAGGGAAAATTCTTAGGAATCCACATTGATAATACTCAAATTTCAAACACACGTACAACAAATTTCCATGAAAATTTCCAAGACCGTAGGCATACTGCCGAAGATACGGTACTATGTTCCACAGTCAGCCCTCCTGGCCCTATATTACTCACTTATTTACCCCTATCTCACCTATGGAATTTGTGCATGGGGGCTCAACAACAATAAACCATCTCAGACCATTAATTACCCAACAAAAGGCTGCAGTCAGAATAATAAATTCCCACTACAGGCAGCACACTCCACCAATATTCAAAACTCTAAACCTACTCACAATACAAAACATCCATACTTATTATTGCACCTATTACATACATAGAACACTTAACTCTGATATTAACCCTCCCCTCAAACATCTCCTTACCAACCTCAACAGAACACATGACCATAACACAAGGCACAGATCGCTCTTTGATGTTCCTCGTGTCCATCTCACACTATGCAAAAACTCAACGCACATAAAAGGCCCAAAAATCTGGAATTCATTACCTGTGAATATAAAAGAAACACTGTCTGTTTATAAATTCAAGTCTCTTCTTAAAAATCACTTACTCACCCACAACTAAATAAATACTGAATAATTTTATCTCATAAATGTTTAACCTGTGACACTATCAAATTTTTTTTTTTAATTACATTACCTAACAGAATACTTCATTCTATTGAATGCACAGCAACTCAGCAGATGACCATATGACCTGTCTTTGAAATACTCATTAGTGCTTAACCCTTTGACTGTCGCAGCCGTATATATACGTCTTACGAGGTACCGTGTTTGACGTATATATACTCATAAATGCTGGCGGCTTCAAATCAAGCAGGAGAAAGCTGGTAGGCCCACATGTGAGAGAATGGGTCTGTGTGGTCAGTGTGCACCATGTAAAAAAAATCCTGGAGCACGCAGTGCATAATGAGAAAAAAAAAAACTCCGACCGTTTTTTTTAATTAAAATGCCGACTTTGTGGTCTATTTTCGTATAGTATTTATGGTTGTATTCTCGTTTTCTTGGTCTCATTTGATAGAATGGAAAACATATTATAGAAATAGAGGTGATTTTGATTGATTTTTCTATAAAAAGAACCTAGAAATGGAGCTCAAAGTAGGGGAAATGTTTGATTTTTGCCAATGTTCAAAAGTAAACAAATAATGCCATTGTTCAATAAATGTCCAACTAGCCATTCTAATATGCAGTCATGAATGGGTTGATGTTATTTATACAATTATTACAGTATTGCAGTAGTCTGCATAATAGTAAGTCTTCTATTTTTTGTTTGAATAAAAATTCAAAATAGAAAGCAAGAGTAATATCAGAGGGGCCTGGAGACGTGACTGATGAACAAAGAAAATGTTATTTTAGAGCCAGGAATGTCTGCATTGTTCATTCTGGACCTTATTTTGAAATTGTCATATTTATTAATTTCCGTGAAATTGGACAAATTGCAAATTTCTGACCACATTATTAGGTAGTTGAAATTGGTAAATGGGCAGTTTCTTGTACTCAATCGATAGAAAAAATGGAGTTCTATAGAAATAGCTATGAATTTGGGCGACTGGAACAATGGAATTAGCCGAAAATAGGGCTCAAAGTGGGCGAAATCGCCGATTTGTAAACAGCGCCGAGGTCGCTAACTTCGCGAGAGCATAATTACATCAGTTTTCCATCAAATTTCGTTTTTTTGGTGTCATTACAATCGGGAAAAGATTCTCTATCATTTCATAAGAAAAAATAATTTTTTTTTTTTAAATTTTGTGACACCAGGAGACACCTCAGGATTGGGGGTTGCGACAGTCAAAGGGTTAATTGTTATTTGTTTACTATAATTTTTACCACTGAATATATCATTGCTGCGAAGTGCAAAAGTAGTGACGGTGTCAGCAGAGAAGTGCTGCTCACCAGCGAAGCAGTGCTTATTCTCCACTTATTGTGCATAATTAATCAATTAAAATTTATCATAGGTATGTATGTCAACCAAAAATGACATATAGGGTATCCACAGTAGATCTTGGAACGTATTCCCAGCGGATACGAGGGGGAGGACTACTGTATTACTACCTACGATTATATTATATAATACTTTGTGCCTCACTCTATACCTATACAGGAGTCCCCCCCATATCCACAGGATACGTTCTAAGACCTATCATAAAACCTGAAATTGTGGATAGTAGCGAATCCTATATATATGTCGTTTTTCATTTACATACCTATGATAAAGTTTAATTGATAAATTACACACAATAAGTGAAGAATTATCACATTTTCAGTGATGGGAAGCACTTCCCGGCTACTCTTAGACTTTGAAGAATTACCACCACCACTATTTTTGTGCTGTGGTGCCATTGTTAAGCAAAATTAAGGTTTATTTTTGGGCCACGGTAAACCATGGATAACAAACTGCAGCTTAGCACAAGACAAAACTCTTTTCGACATCCCTCGTGTCCGCCTCGCCCTATGCAAATATACAATGTGCATTAAGGGCCCAAGATCTTGAACTCACTGCTCAAACCAGCAAAAGGTCCCCTGTCTGTTAATCAATTTAGAGCTGTAATTAAAAATCACCACATTTCCCAAATTTAACTGTACCAACACTTTCTTATAACATAAAAAACCAACTCATTAAACTACTTCCATTTCTTAACCATCTCTTATAAACTTTCTACAGCTTTAAATCATAAAACGAGTTTGAAACTACTCAATTATTATAATTATGGGGAAGCACTAAACCCATAGGATTATACAGTGCATGTGGGGGGAGGTGGAAGGTATTCAGGTTCAATTCAGGGAACTGGAGCACAGATCTAATTCCCAAGATCAAGAGCCCGTCACCAGCATCAAGGAACCTCCCTTGAGGGATGAAACTACTCAAGAAATCCCAATTAATAATCATTATATCAGTTTGACTTAGCCACCTCTACTATAAATCTTTCTAATTACAATATTTTTGCTAATTATTTTTTGTAATAAATGATTAAAATTTACCACTCCATAACCTATGTCTGGTTGTAAGTAGTGTGCAAACATTAAGATTAACCTGCCCGAAATACTTATGCACGCTAGTGGCTTTGTGCGTAACAATACTTGGTATGTAAACTACAGTGTATATGCTTCACAAAGATACAAAAATTTTGATCTTGGTGTTGATATGATACTTGCTGATGCCATTTTCCTTCTGCCCCATCTACCTCTTACTCTAAATGAAGCTACAACTAAATAATGATCTAGTATACCTGATGCCCCTTTATAAACATGCTCATACTTAAGTCTACCCATCAACCTTTTATCCACCAATACATAATCCAACAAACTACAGTGGACCCCCCGCCTTATGATCAGCTCCCAACTCGAACAATTATGTAAGTGTATTTTTGTAAGTGCTTTTGTACATGTATTTTTGGGGGTCTGAAACTGACTAATCTAATTTACAATATTCCTTATGGGAACAAATTCGTTCGGTAATGGCACCCGAACAGACTTCTGGAATGAATTAATATCGTAAGTCGGGGGTCCACTGTATTTCCATTACGTCCAGACGATAAAGTTTAATAATGACCAAACAATAAACTAGTATTATTAAAAAAATACAAATTATCATACATGGTAACATATCTTAATACTTGGGAATTCTTCGCTTGCCTAACCTTTGGGCACGACCTACTTCCACATTGGACAAATGTGACACCACCTACGACTGCTGCACCTCTCCTGCTTACGGTTTATAAGCTGCTTCTCCGCTCATATGCCGTATTCTATTCAAGATTGATGGAATGACCACATCGACTCAAGGTTGAGGGACTGATTACCTCATTCTCTTCCTGTTCTTCATGCTTCTCCTGTGCATGGACTGATGAAACCACTGTGTGGCGAAACTTTTCCTTAATAAAGATACCCAAGAGTTGCACGTGTCTAATTTATCAACGTGTCGGTTCTGTGAACCAATCATCTACAACATATGTGTAAATTACCCACTAGAATAATCCAAAAAAAAGTCGGAGCGACTTATTTTCATTGGGGTTTCTGGAGTTTATCTGGAGAGAGTTCCGGGGGTCAACGCCCCCGCGGCCCGGTCTGTGACCAGGCCTCCTTAGGTCAGTGTCCCAGGATGCGACCCACACCAGTCGACTAACACCCAGGTACCCATTTTACTGATGGGGAACATAGACAACAGGTGGAAAGAAACACGTCCAATGGTTCTACTCTGGCTGGGAATCGAACCCAGGCCTTCGCCGTGTGAAGCGAGAGCGTTAACCACCAGGCCACCAGAGCCCCCTTATTACTTTTTCACCGACATTATTATCGTGGTGATAACATACACACGTTACTATATATGATAATTTAAGTGTATTTATGTGTACCTGAATACACTTAATAACTTTAAACATTAGCTTTCCAATAATTATTTCCAATTATGTATTATAAATCATTATTTTTTTAATAAAAAATAATCAGAAGTATGAATAACGAAGTTATCTTCACCTTGGTGAAGTAAACGAGTAATAATAATGTGAAATGAGAGGAAAAGTTCAATAAATAATGAGCAGAGCAAAAAAAAAAAAATACTGGTATTAATTACGAAGATATTTTCACCTTATTAAAGTAGACGAGATTAAAGATAATATGAGAAGAGTATCAGAAGTGGACTCAAGAGTGAGTGAAGACACTGTGAGACTCATCAAGACAGCTTCCAGGATAATATTCAGGTGAATAAATGTATGGTGAGTCAACTTCCCGGAATAAAGTGAATAAACTGTGTCCTCGCCCACCCGTGCATATGTACCTTATTTACCCTCCCCTCACCTTATTTCACCCCCGGGAAGGTTAATTATGCTCACCCGAGGAGGTCACCTGCACACACCAGCTTGCTAGAATATTTATTGTGCCAGGGAAGGCATGGTAGGCACTAAATATGAGGTAAAATACAGCGAGGCGACCTCAACACTACAGCTAAAAATGGACAATAAACAACTGTTGTGACGTCACTGATGTAATATCTACATTAATACAATGATACAATACGCAATTTAGTTCATAAAATACAGTGTATTCTGAACAATAAAATTCAAAATAATAGTTTTAGGATAATTTATAAATAATTCATTTAATAATTACATTAATGTGGGAGCATTTGTGAAGTTATTAACATAATATCGATATCTAATATACTCTACAATACGTGATTTATTTTGCAAAATACAGTGTATTATGAACAATAAAATTCAAAATACAATTTCTAGAATAATTTATAAATAATTAATATATTATTTACAATAATATAGATGTAATTTTTTTTACAAAATAGTTTAACGTAAACAATAAAATTCAAAATACCATTTATAGAATTATTTATAAATAATAAATTTATTATTTACATTAATGTGGGAGCATTTGTTCAGTTATTGACCAAATTTCTAATTATTATAATTAATAATCATGGGGAGCGCTAAACCCACAGGATTATACAGCGCCTCTGGTGGGGGGATGGAAGGTATTCAGGGTTAATTCAGGGAACTGGAGCACAGATTTAATTCCCTGGATCAAGAGCCTCTCACCAGCATCAAGGAACCTTGCTTGAGGGGAATATCTACATTAATGCAGATATAATACATGATTTATTTCATAAAAAATACGAAATATTGGAAAGACTAAAATTCAAAACACCATTCCAGGCACAATACCAGTCACGGTATTGTGCCTTTTTTGTTATTTACAAATAACATTATTAAATATTGATTCGTGACGTCACTACCAAAATATCTACAATTTATTTAGATTATTATTATTATAATCAAAAAGAAGCGCTAAGCCACAAGGACTATACAGCTACAATTTACTTAGAAATTTAGCATACATACAGAGGTACAAAAAAAAAAAAAAATACAGGTAAGAGCAGCATGCCAAAGCCACTTATATGCATAGCATTACGGGCTGGCTTAAAATTAACTTAAGATTAACTAAGCAATGATGAAATCAGTGATAAAACATTATTGTAAACAGATAACTATAAAGCACAAGTGAGTATTACAAAGACAGGTCATATGGTTGCTTGCATTGTTGTACATTCAGTAGAATGGAGTATTCTGTTAGGTAGTGTATTTAAAAAATAATAAAGTTAGATTGGGTCATAGGGTTAACATTTGTGTGATATAATTGTGAGTAACATTTAGGATATACAATTTATATGGTTCAGTTATTCAGTATTTATTTGGTTTTGAGTGAGGCCTGGTCACAGACCGGGCCGCGGGGGCGTTGACCCCCGAAACTCTCTCCAGGTAAACTCTCCAGTAAGTGATCTTTGAGAAGAGACTTGAATTTATAAACAGGTAGTGTTTCTTTTATATTTACAGGTAATGAATTCCAGATTTTAGGGCCTTTTATGTGCATTGAGTTTTTGCATAGTGTGAGATGGACACGAGGAACATCAAAGAGTGATCTGTGTCTTGTGTTATGGTCATGTGTTCTGTTGAGGTTGGCAAGGAGATGTTTGAGGGGAGGGTTAATATCAGAGTTAAGTGTTCTATGTATGTAATAGGTGCAATAATAAGTATGGATGTTTTGTATGGTGAGTAGGTTGAGTGTTTTGAATATTGGTGGAGTGTGCTGCCTGTAGTGAGAATTTGTTATCATTCTAATTGCAGCCTTTTGTTGGGTAATTAGTGGTCTGAGATGGTTAATTGTTGTTGAGCCCCATGCACAAATTCCATAGGTGAGATAGGGGTAAATAAGAGAGTGATATAGGGCCAGGAGGGCTGACTGTGGAACATAGTACCGTATCTTCGATAGTATGCCTACAGTCTTGGAAATTTTCTTAGAAATTTGTTGTATATGTGTATGAAATTTGAGTCTATTATCAAGGTGGATTCCTAAGAATTTTCCCTCTGTTAGCTTTGTGATAGGTGATCCATTTATCATTATGTTAAGAGGTACATCTGTAGCTCTGTTACCAAACTGAATGAAGTAGGTTTTGTCAATGTTTAGTGTAAGTTTGTTAGTCCTCATCCAGGTAGATATTTTCTGTAATTCGGTATTTACAGTATTGGCTAGCGTGACTGGGCTCGGGTGAGAGAAGACGTATGTAGTGTCATCTACAAAAAGTGTGGGTTTGAGTAATTGCGAAGCATTTGGTAGGTCATTTATGTATAGGAGAAAGAGAAGAGGGCCAAGGACACTTCCCTGTGGGACACCAACTGTAATTGGTTGTGCGGAAGAGCTTGCCCCATTTGCGTACACATATTGGCTTCTGTTGCTGAGGTAAGACTTGAAGTAGTTGAGGGAGTGCCCTCTTATACCATAGTGTGACAATTTTACGTGGAGCAAGTCATGGTCAACTGTATCAAAAACTTTACGTAAGTCAATGAAGATCCCCAGAGGGACTTCTTTTTTCTCTATTGCAGTGTATATATGTTCTAGCATGTGTATAATAGCATCATTAGTATTTTTATTAGGCCTGAATCCAAATTGGCAGGGGTTGAGAATGTTATGGGAGATGAGGTAGGAGTAGATTCGTTTATGAATTAATTTTTCGAAGATTTTTGAGAGAGGGTGTAAATTGGATATTGGCCTATAGTTATTCAACTCTCTTTGGTCTCCTCCTTTATGGATCAGGGTGACCCTTGCTATTTTGAGAACTGTAGGGAAGGTGGAGGATTCAATGGATTTGTTAAAGAGTGTTGCAATGATTGGTGATAGTACTTGTGACGCTTTTTTGTATATAAAGGGTGGTAAGGTATTTAAATCTCCTGCCTTGTTTTTCAGTGCGTTGATAATAAGGGAGACTTCATATGGGTTAGTCGGAGCTAGGAACAGTGTGTTCGGGTAGTTGCCAGTGAGGTAGTCATTTGGTGGGGTATCTGAGCTGTAGTGGATTATTATTATTATAATTAAACCCGGAGGATACAGCGCCTTTATTGGCGGGGAACTGGAGCACAGATCCAATTCCCTAAATTCACCAACATGACCTTGAGGGGTCCTGTAGTGGAGAAGAAATCATTGAGTCTGTTTGCTGTTTCTGTTGGTGGGAATTGGGGTTCATCTGATTTTGCTAATTTTACTTCGCTATGTCGTGATATCTTTTTTGTTCCCAGAATTTCTGATAGGGTCTTCCAGGTCTTTTTTATATCACCTCGTAAGTTGGATAATCTGTTCTCATAATACAATTTTTTTGCCCTTCTTATCAGGCTGGTTAGGATTGACGAGTAACGTTTTGTTTGGTCTCTGGTTATGTGACCCATTCTGTACTGTTTTTCATATTGGTGTTTTGTATTTATGGATTTGAGAATGCTGGGTGTTAGCCAGGGACTGTTCAGTCTTAGCTGTCATCTGTTTAGTTTTCTTAGGGCAGTGCTTGTTATAGAGGTATTGGGTCTTTTTTAGAAAATTATTAAAACATTCGTCAATATCTGTATAGATTTCTAGCTCAGTGTGCCAGTCAATGTTTGTTACTGCTGTTGTGAAGTTATTAATGGCTGCCTCATTGTGAAGTCTGAAGGTGACTTTAGTAGTGTCTTGGGGTATTTTACCAAGAGTTGTTATGAGGAAAGTAGGGTAGTGGTCTGTGGTATTATCTGTAATTATGCCTGATTTTAAAGGGGATATGGTGTTGGTCCAGATGTGGTCAAGTAGGGAAACACTAGTCTCTGTAACTCTTGTAGGTTTTGTTACTGTTGGTAGCAACATGCAGTTACTCATAGTGTTTGTGAATTCAGTAACGTGTGGGTCCTGGTCTTGCAGGAGATTTATATTGAAGTCACCTGAGAGTAGTAAGTGATCTTTGTTCATGCGTGCATCAGTTATCATACTTCCTAGGTTTTGACTAAATTGGCTAATGTTTGATTGTGGAACTCTGTAGATGTTTATCACTGTGAGAGGTTTTTGTAGGTATTTGGGTTTGAGTTTAGCTATTATATATTCCCCATGTTCATCCCTTGTGCAAGTATTAGTGATACATTCTAGTTGGTCTGAGTAGTATACAGCTGTGCCACCCCCTTGTTGGTCTGGCTTACAGTTGTGTATGGCTGTGTAACCAGGAATGGCATAGACATCTGTAGTATCAGGCTTTAGCCAGGTTTCAGTTAGTGTAATGATGGACATATTGGCATGCAAGGAATTTAGTAATGCTAGGTCATCATAATGCTTGCTTAAAGATCTGATATTGTAGTTAAAGATAGTTATGTTGTTATTGGCACTGAGAAGTGCCTTTGATTGTTCTGCTGTGTAGTAATTACAGTAACTGTTTGAATCATTTAAGTCATTAAATAAGAGGTTGGTATCAGGATCAATGCTTGTAATCATAAGATTTGTAGTGAATCTATAGTTAGAATTAAGTAAAAAATAAAGTAAATATTCTAAAGCTAAACAAAATAGCACCTGAATTATTTAACAAATGTAAAAATAATGATTATTATTATTATTATAATCAAGGGGAAGCGCTAAACCCGTAGAGTAAAAATAATGAGCTAAGGTAGTTTTTTAAAGCTAAAATAAAGGAGACAATATAAAAGGGACTAAAATAATTTGTGGTGAACAAATAAAGTGATGATCAAATAATGGAGCTTGACAATATGATAGTAGGTAGTACTTCGAAGGTAATTCTTTAAAGTTAGAATTATAATATAAAATTATAATATAAAGCAATAAATGATTTATTTTCCTGGGTGTAACGGTTAGTGGAGAATAAAAATTAATAATAACTTTCCTGAAATGCTCCAGGAAAGCATATTCTAGTTATGTCATTAACGGAAACTGTTAATGATATCACTATATGATACCGGTCAGCGGAAGACAGGACTCGATACGGCGCATCCGACCCCAGGCCCTATATACTCCACCAGACACACAACATGATGATAATACGGCGCATCCGACCCCAGGCCCTATATACTCCACCAGACACACAACATGATGATAATACGGCGCATCCGACCCCAGGCCCTATATACTCCACCAGACACACAACATGATGATAATACGGCGCATCCGACCCCAGGCCCTATATACTCCACCAGACACACAATATGATGATAATATCTTTCTTTATCTCTACTAGTACATGTACAAGGTATACATGTACATGTACAAGGTATACATGTACATGTACAAGGTATACATGTACATGTACAAGGTATACATGTACATGTACAAGGTATACATGTACAAGGTATACATGTACAAGGTGTACAAGGTATACATGTACATGTACAAGGTATACATGTACAAGGTATACATGTACATGTACAAGGTGTACATGTACAAGGTATACATGTACATGTACAAGGTATACATGTACATGTACAAGGTATACATGTACATGTACAAGGTATACATGTACAAGGTATACATGTACATGTACAAGGTATACATGTACATGTACAAGGTATACATGTACATGTACAAGGTATACATGTACATGTACAAGGTATACATGTACATGTACAAGGTATACATGTACAAGGTATACATGTACAAGGTATACATGTACAAGGTATACATGTACAAGGTATACATGTACATGTACAAGGTATACATGTACAAGGTATACATGTACATGTACAAGGTATACATGTACATGTACAAGGTATACATGTACATGTACAAGGTATACATGTACATGTACAAGGTATACATGTACATGTACAAGGTATACATGTACATGGTATACATGTACATGTACAAGGTATACATGTACAAGGTATACATGTACAAAGTATACATGTACAAGATATACATGTACAAGGTGTACATGTACAAGGTATACATGTACATGTACAAGGTATACATGTACATGTACAAGGTATACATGTACATGTACAAGGTATACATGTACATGTACAAGGTATACATGTACAAGGTGTACATGTACAAGGTATACATGTACAAGGTATACATGTACATGTACAAGGTATACATGTACAAGGTATACATGTACATGTACAAGGTGTACATGCACAAGGTATACATGTACATGTACAAGGTATACATGTACATGTACAAGGTATACATGTACATGTACAAGGTATACATGTACAAGGTATACATGTACAAAGTATACATGTACAAGATATACATGTACATGTACAAGGTGTACATGTACAAGGTATACATGTACATGTACAAGGTATACATGTACATGTACAAGGTATACGTGTACATGTACAAGGTATACATGTACAAGGTATACGTGTACATGTACAAGGTATATGTGTACATGTACAAGGTATACGTGTACATGTACAAGGTATACATGTACAATGTATACATGTACAAGGTATACATGTACAAGGTATACGTGTACATGTACAAGGTATACATGTGCAAGGTGTACATGTATAAGGTATACAGTCCACTAACACCCAGGATGCGACCCACACCAGTCCACTAACACCCTGGATGTGACCCCACACCAATCCACTAACACCCAGGATGTGACCCATACCAGTCCACTAACACCCAGGATGTAACCCACACCAGTCCACTAACACCCAGGATGCAACCCACACCAGTCCACTAACACCCAGGATGTGACCCACACCAGTCCACTAACACTCAGGATGTGACCCACACCAGTCCACTAACACACAGGATGTGACTCACACCAGTCCACTACCACCCAGGATGTGACCCACACCAGTCCACTACCACCCAGGATGTGACCCACACCAGTCCACTAACACCCAGGATGTGACCCATACCAGTCCACTAACACCCAGGATGTGACCCACACCAGTCCACTAACACCCAGGATGTGACCCACACCAGTCCACTAACACCCAGGATGTGACCCATACCAGTCCACTAACACCCAGGATGTGACCCACACCAGTCCACTAACACCCAGGATGCGACCCACACCAGTCCACTAACACCCAGGATGTGACCCACACCAGTCCACTAACACCCAGGATGTGACTCACACCAGTCCACTAACACCCTGGATGTGACCCACACCAGTCCACTAACACCCAGGATGTGACCCACACCAGTCCACTGGTGGCCTGGTGGTTAACGCTCTCGCTTCACACGGTGAGGGCCTGGGTTCGATTCCCAGCCAGAGTAGAAACATTGGACGTGTTTCTTTCCACCTGTTGTCTATGTTCCCCATCAGTAAAATGGGTACCTGGGTGTTAGTCGACTGGTGTGGGTCGCATCCTGGGACACTGACCTAAGGAGGCCTGGTCACAGACCGGGCCGCGGGGGCATTGACCCCCGGAACTCTCTCCAGATAAACTCCAGATAAACTAACACCCAGGATGTGACCCACACCAGTCCACTAACACCCAGGATGTGACCCACACCAGTCCACTAACACCCAAGATGTGACTCACACCAGTCCACTAACACCCAGGATGTGACCCACACCAGTCCACTAACACCTAGGATGTGACCCACACCAGTCCACTAACACCCTGGATGTGACCCACACCAGTCCACTAACACCCAGGATGTGACCCACACCAGTCCACTAACACCCAGGATGTGACCCACACCAGTCCACTAACACCCAGGATGTGGCCCACACCAGTCCACTAACACCCAGGATGACTCACACCAGTCCACTAACATGCAGGATGTGACCCACACCAGTCCACTAACACCCAGGATGTGACTCACACCAGTCCACTAACATGCAGGATGCAACCCACACCAGTCCACTAACACCCAGGATGTGACTCACACCAGTCCACTAACATGCAGGATGCGACCCACACCAGTCCACTAACACCCAGGTACCCATTATACTGATGGCTGCACTTACACCAACATATGAACCACAACCTGGTTGATAAGGGCCTGATCAACCAGGTTGTTAGTACTGGCTGGATGTAAACATACAAACCACAGCCCGGTTGATCAGGGCCTGAACAACCAGGTTGTTACTGTTGGCCGCATGTAAACCAACATACAAACCACAGCCCGGCTGGTCAGTACTGGACAAAGTACCCCAACGGAAATAAGTCACTTTGTCTGACTTTTTTGGGTTATCCCAGGTTCTCTACACATATGCTGCTATGTATGATAATCTATGTAACTGTATTTGTGTATACCTGAATAAACTTACTTACTAATGCAGCAACATTTAATACGTTTCGGAATAAAGTTGCCTAACTGTTGCCTTTGTGTCTTACCTACCAACTGTATTTGTGTATACCTGAATAAACTTACTTACTAATGCAGTAACACTTAATATGTTTCCCAAAAACAATGTGTTGTGAAGAATAAAATTCACAATACCATTCCTGGAAGAAGTGACAAATAACCCATTATTATTACATTCATGGGGATGGAGGTTGAGCATGTGGAGGTCAACACCTGCTGGGGGGCTCTGAGGTAATAAGGTCACACCAAGAGGGCAGGTCCAGTTCCTTGGATCAAGAGCCTCTCACCTCTCATCCCTGTATGTGCTGACATAGGATAGCACCTTCAGTATACCTGGAGGGTGTTCTGGGGGTCAACGCCCCCTGCGGCCCAGTCCATCACCAGTGGAGACATATATTTTGGCCCTGAACGAAAAAACGTTTTCCTCTGGTATCCCAAAAAACAAAAGAACTACACTTAGCTTAACATAACCTAGATTAAAAATAATTTGTTGGATAGAATAGGTTTTGTTCATTGGGTTAAGTTTACCAAAAATTATTTTTTTTATCCTATTTGTACAAAAATGTAACTACACAGTGTGCTTAACAGTGGAGTGTTTATGTAACTAAAAGGAAACTAGCACTAAAGTCAATATTACCTCACAAGAGTACATACTGATATTACATTCACAAGGGGGGGGGAGAGGGCACTAAACCCACAGGGGGTTATTCAGTGCCTGGAATGGGAGGCATTAGTTTTTATCCCATTTGCACAGAATGAAAGAGCACACTCTACTTAATAATAGTGGAGATTTTATTGCCCCATTATTACATAGGGGTTATACAATTCTTGGAATGGTAGGTACATATTCAGATTTGATCCCAGAGAAGCACAGGTCCAGTTCCTAGAATCAAGAGCCCCTCACCAGCATCAAGCCACCTCCCTGGAGGTAATAAGAGTACTGTACGATATTAATTCTAACTTATTTCTCTTGAGTTGTAATAAATTGTGTACTTTTTCTTATATCCTTAGTGGAAAATTATTTAGCAGAGGCACTAAACCTATAGGGGTGATTATATGCCCAGGGAAATATCACAAACAAACTTGATCCAAAGAAGGGAATTATTATATTATGTTAACACATTGGCTGATTCCCACCAAGGCAGGGTGGCCCGAAAAAGAAAAACTTTCATCATTCACTCCATCACTGTCTTACCAGAGGGGTGCTTTACACTACAGTTATAAAACTGCAACATTAACACCCCTCCTTCAGAGTGTAGACACTGTACTTCCCATCTCCAGGACTCAAGTCCGGCCTGCCGGTTTCCCTGAATCCCTTCATAAATGTTACTTTGCTCACACTCCAACAGCACGTCAAGTATTAAAAACCATTTGTCGCCATTCACTCCTATCAAATACACTCATGTACGCTTGCTGGAAGTCCAAGCCCCTTGCACACAAAACCTTTACCCCCTCCCTCCAACCCTTCCTAGGCCGACCCCTACCCCGCCTTCCCTCCACTACAAATTTATACACTCTGCAAGTCATTCTGTTTTGTTCCTTTCTCTCTATATGTCTGAACCACCTCAACAACCACTCCTTAGCCCTCTGGATAATAGTTTTGGCAATCCCACACCTTTTCTTAATTTCCAAACTAGGAATTCTCTGCATTATATTCACACCACACATTGCCCTCAGACATGACATCTCCACCGCCTCCAGCCTTCTCCTCGTTGCAACATTCATCACCCATGCTTCACACCCATACAAGAGCATTGGTACAATTACGCTCTCATACATTCCCCTTTTTGCTTCCACAGACAAAGTTCTTTGTCTCCACAGACTCTTAAGTGCACCATTCACCCTTTTCCCCCTCATCAATTTTGTGATTCACCTCATCCTTCATAGGCCCATCTGCTGACATGTCCACTCCTAAATATCTGAATACATTCACCTCCCTCCAATCTGATATCCAGTCTTCCGTCACCTAATCTTTTTGTTATCCTCATAACCATACTATTTCCTATATTCACTTTTAATTTTCTTTTACATACCCTACCAAATTCATCCACCAATCTCTGCAACTTCTCTTCAGAATCTCCCAAAAGCACCATGTAATCAGCAAAGAGCAACTGTGGCAACTTCCACTTTGTGTTTGATTCTTTATCTTTTAACTCCACACTTTTTGCCAAGACCCTAACATTCACCTCACTTACAACCCCATCTATAAATGTATTGAATAACAACGGTGACATCACACATCCTTGTCTAAGGCCTTCTTTTACTGGGAAATAATCTCCCTCTCTCCTACATACTCTAACCTTACTGCCTTTTAGGAGGGGGGTCATACATGTCCTTAGGAATGAGAGGCAACCATTTATGATCTAAAGTGAGGGTAGCTCCACTTCCTTGAATCAAGAGCCCTTCACCATCAAGGAAACTTCCCCTAAAGAAGTCTACCCTCAGAAGGGTTAATGGTAGTATAAAATCTTACATGTCACCATACTGCAAATATTTATACAATACTGTATTTTTTTTTTTATTATCACACTGGCTGATTCCCACCAAGGCAGGGTGGCCCGAAAAAGAAAAACTTTCACCATCATTCACTCCATCACTGTCTTGCCAGAAGGGTGCTTTACACTACAGTTTTTAAACTGCAACATTAACACCCCTCCTTCAGAGTGCAGGCACTGTATTTCCCATCTCCAGGACTCAAGTGCAGCCTGCCGGTTTCCCTGAACCCCTTCATAAATGTTACTTTGCTCACACTCCAACAGCATGTCAAGCATTAAAAACCATTTGTCTCCATTCACTCCTATCAAACACGCTCACGCATGCCTGATGGAAGTCCAAGCCCCTCGCACACGAAACCTCCTTTACCCCCTCCCTCCAACCTTTCCTAGGCTGACCCCTACCCCGCCTTCCTTCCACTACAGACTGATACACTCTTGAAGTCACTCTGTTTCGCTCCATTCTCTCAACATGTCCGAACCACCTCAACAACCCTTCCTCAGCCCTCTGGACAAGTTTTGGTAACCCCGCACCTCCTCCTAACTTCCAAACTACGAATTCTCTGCATTATATTCACACCACACATTGCCCTCAGACATGACATCTCCACTGCCTCCAGCCTTCTCCTCGCTGCAACATTCATCACCCATGCTTCACACCCATATAAGAGCGTTGGTAAAACTATACTCTCATACATTCCCCTCTTTGCCTCCAAGGACAAAGTTCTTTGTCTCCACAGACTCCTAAGTGCACCGCTCACCCTTTTCCCCTCATCAATTCTATGATTCACCTTATCTTTCATAGACCCATCCGCTGACACGTCCACTCCCAAATATCTGAATACATTCACCTCCTCCATACTCTCTCCCTCCAATCTGATATCCAATCTTTCATCACCTAATCTTTTTGTTATCCTCATTACCTTACTCTTTCCTGTATTCACTTTTAATTTTCTTCTTTTGCACACCCTACCAAATTCGTCCACCAATCTCTGCAACTTCTCTTCAGAATCTCCCAAGAGCACAGTGTCATCAGCAAAGAGCAACTGTGACAACTCCCACTTTATGTGTGATTCTTTATCTTTTAACTCCACGCCTCTTGCCAAGACCCTCGCATTTACTTCTCTTACAACCCCATCTATAAATATATTAAACAACCACAGTGACATCACACATCCTTGTCTAAGGCCTACTTTTACTGGGAAATAATTTCCCTCTTTCCTACATACTCTAACTTGAGCCTCACTATCCTCGTAAAAACTCTTCACTGCTTTCAGTAACCTACCTCCTACACCATACACCTGCAACATCTGCCACATTGCCACATCCACCCTGTCATACGCCTTTTCCAAATCCATAAATGCCACAAAGACCTCTTTAGCCTTATCTAAATACTGTTCACTTATATGTTTCACTGTAAACACCTGGTCCACACACCCCCTACCTTTCCTAAAGCCTCCTTGTTCATCTGCTATCCTATTCTCCGTCTTACTCTTAATTGTTTCAATAATAACTCTACCATACACTTTACCAGATATACTCAACAGACTTATCCCCCTATAATTTTTGCACTCTCTTTTGTCCTATTTGCCTTTGCCAATCCCTAGGTACCTTACCCTCTTCCATGCATTTATTAAATAATTGCACCAACCACTCCAAAACTATATCCCCACCTGCTTTTAACATTTCTATCTTTATCCCATCAATCCCGGCTGCCTTACCCCCTTTCATTTTACCTACTACTTCACGAACTTCCCCCACACTCACAACTGGCTCTTCCTCACTCCTACAAGATGTTATTCCTCCTTGCCCTATACAAGAAATCACAGCTTCCCTATCTTCATCAACATTTAACAATTCCTCAATATACTGTATATTATTATTTTAAGATGCTAAACCAGTATGGGTCAATCAGTGCTTTCTCTAATACAGAAATGTATTATACAGTACAAGAAAATGAAATTTTTGTAGGCATATTATTATAGTCATAACCAAGTGCTACACCTGTAAGGGTCATACAGCATTTTGTGGGAATAAAACAATATAAAAAAATGGAAAATACTGCAAATGAGGTAAAAAGAGTAAGGCTTACCTTAGGTATGAAATTTTATTTAGGCTTGAATTTTAAATGTTGCAATAGGTTATAACACAGCCCTTAACTGTCGTGAGACAGATGTCACTTGAGACACTATGTTACAGTAAAGCTATAAGTGGCAGATCTTAAATTAACCGTCAAGCTTCTTATAAAACTGTGTGTATATACATTCAATATGATTTATATAGTATCTATACATATCTCACTTATAACAACAATAATCACTGGTTTAGTGTGATTACATGTCCGGACACCATCTACATAAAAAAATGATTGGTTAAATATTTTTCCATGTCTGGAGAGTGTCCGAACATACCTCACTTACTGTATTTTCTGGTATGAAAGGCGCGATTTTTTCCCACCAAGGAAAAATCACCCTGCACCTTATTTGCTCAAGGTCATGGTCAAGGGTAGACTTTAGGTTACACTTTAGCAGGCTGTTTACTAACATTACATCATGATTGCTTGGAAACATTGTCCCAGCAAGCAGCTGACACTCATTCGTCTTACATGCCGGAAAATACGGTCCCTTATCTACACATGGGCAAACTCATGACGAGTTCTCTTCCCAAAGTTACACCAACCCAAATACATTTTTAGTCGATGAAAGCCATGGGAACAACCAATGTTTGTACTTCTGATGAGATTTGGCACTGTTAAGCAAAGAACTACAAAAATCCCTATGAGCAAAAATGTACTTTAGGAAAACAAAGAAAATTTTAATCAGGTATCTTTGGTAAGAATACTCGCCGTAAACTTTTACACAACAATGCCCCTTGTGGTTAATGAGTTTGGTTTAAATATACAGTAAACCCTCGATATAATGGCCTAATAGGGAAGATCAGATAGCATTGTAATGGCAATTGTGGTGGATAGAGATGAGACAGCTTCGACGTGATTGTAGCAATAACCAATAATGCTGCAACCAACGGACTGGGTCTGTATTTCTGAATTGATTGATTCAGCAGATTTTGCTCTACATTTCCAGTCTATTATACAGAGGTGCAGTACCTCGAGGGTTTACTAGTAACAATCTAATCAATACATAAGAGATGGAGTATACCAGTACAGATATGTAGTCTACACAACTCTAGGACAGACAAGATGCAATATAATGGAAGGCCTATTACAGGGCTGTCAAAATACATAGCAGCAAATCTATTATAGAGCAGAGATCACAGTTTACATCACAATACCCAGGGTGTCTTTACAATGTAGAAAAGATCTTCTGAAACTGTGATGAATGGTTTGAAAAACCTACAAGTTGAAGATTGAGAAACTTATGCAACATATGGGAATCTTTATTCAGGAAATGTTTCGCCACACAGTGGCTTCAAAGAATTCTTCAACACTTGTCCAACCTTTGGACGAAGACCTACTTCGACTAGTGGATGATACCACTATGACCCCACCTCCTCCTGCTTCGCCTCACCTCACTACAGTATATAAGCCATGTCTAAGGCCCTATGCTGTACATTCTACAAGATTGATGGACTGAACACATCGACTCCAGGCTGAGGGACTGATTACCTCAAACTCCTCCTCTCCTTATGCCTTTCTACTTTGTATTGGACTGATGAAGCCACTGTGTGGCGAAATGTTTCCTGAATAAAGATTCCCATATGTTGCATAAGTGTCTCAATCTTCATCTTCTGAAACTATATCATTAACACAAATTTCATTGAGTTAGAATGAAGATAAATTATATACTTTTTAAAGACCTAACAAAAAAAAAATACTAATATACTATAATTGGAACACTTAAGCCTTGAGATCTGAAATTACAATGATGCATACAGCCAGTAATACAGTCAAACTCTCTTATACAGCCCCTCTATATATTGTGATTTTTGTAAATGCAAAACTGTATTGTGTAGTTGTTCCTTGTCTTACGATGGGGTTATGTTCCAATGAACCCATCGTAAGCTTAAAATATTGCAAGTCAAATATGAATATATATATAAATAAATATATGTTTGTTGTTTGGAGGGACATCTACACTGTCATATCTGGGCACCTCTGCAAAGACAGTGATTATGTGTGAATGATGGTGAAAGTGTTTCTTTCTTTTTTAGGTCACCCTGCCTCGGTGGGAGACGGCTGGCATGTTATAAAAAATAAATAAATAGTAATTACTTTCACTGAATAAATAAACAAATTATTACTGTTTATTGATTAATGGCGATGGGAAGTACAGTATCTGCACTCTGAAGGACGGGTGTTAATATTGCAGTTTTATAACTGTAGTGTAAGGATGCCTCTGGCAAGACAGTGATGGAGTGAATGATGGTGAAAGTTTTACTTTTTTGGGCCACCCTGTCTTGGTGGGAAACAGCCGATGTGTTAATTAAAAAAAATATATAATTACTGTAACTAAATACCAGTATTGAAAAGTAAATAAAGGAATACAGTACAAGTTAATCCTATCAATATATGTACAGTACTGTACAGTATAAAATAGTTTTGCACTTTTATCACACTATTGATAAATCAAAATATTGTAAGTCGAACCATCGTAAAGTGAGGAGTATCTGTACATTAACTATATGAAGTAAATGCCAAATATAAAATGAACAATATTTTTTTCTAGTGATGCAACAATGCTCAGTGGGGTCTAAGAAAGATCAACTGAGTAACAAAATTTGAACTGCATGTACAATGAAGACCTATCATATATGTACTACGTATTCACTTTTGGATTCATGCAGTAATAACCCACATGAAGACAGACAGAGTAATTGGTCTATACATTTCAACCCCTTGCTGAGATCCTCTTCAGCAGATGAAGAGGATCCGAGAAGGGGATCAAAATATACATAACAATTATTCTTCTGAGTATTGTCTCCATGTGGGTTATTATTGAGCACTGACAAGTGTTCATTACATTTTAGCTATTCTTTGAATATACAGTAGAACCCGAGTATCCGCAGATTCAGTTTCCACGGTTTCAGTTATCCATGGTTTGCTGCGGACACAAATAACCCTTAATTCTGCTTAATAATGGCCCTAAAGTGCAAAAGTAGTGATGTTGGCAGTTCTTCAAAGCCTAAGAGAAGCCAAGAAGTGCATAATTTATCAATTCAACTTTATCACAGTTATGCATGTAAATGAAAAACGACAAATTGGGTTCCCTACTCTCTGCGGTTTTAGGTATCCACAGTACGTCTTGAAATGTATCCCCCGCGGATACAGGGATTTTTACTTGCATTTATGAAAAATTAAACTACATATACATGTATATTGAGAAACTTTAAAAAAGAGTCAACTCTAACCTGGTGAAGGGATCTTGATTCAAGGAAGTGGAGCTATTATCTCCTTCCTAAGATCAAACAGGATTACCTCCCATTCCCCATGCACTATATGACGACTACCAGTTGAGTCTGCAGTGCAAATTTTGGTTACTTGATTGATGCCTTCCACTAGCTTCTCATTTGCCCAATAAAAATTAAGTAACATTATCATAGGATATGATAAGATATATTTTATGATATAATACTTGCTTATCTAAATACCAGAAATGATGTTATAATGTGTAGATAAAATCTTATATTTTTAAATCAAACTTGCTTTCTAAACTGTATTTTAAGGGGAAAATTGAGCACAATCTTAAACGTTTATATGAAATAAAAAATCTTGATAGTGTGCTTTTGCAATATTATAATAAATCCCCAACAGATGTACATCAGGATTTTACAGGACAACTCTAAATTTTGCTGTTACTGTATAAGTTGAACTTTTCTCCAAGCAGTGTTCAATATTTGAAAGTTATGAGACGGTCACCATAATAGAGACCATTTTGACTTTATTTACTGTCAGCAGGACACTGCTGTACTCACCTAATTGTGGTTGCAGGGGTCGAGTCTCAGCTCCTGGACCCACCTCTCCCATGGCTACTACTAGGTTTGCACTTTCCTGGCTGTGTGAGCCTATCATACCTACTCTTAAAGCTGTGTATAGATCTGTCTCAACAACTTCCCTGTCCAGGTCATTCCACTTCCTGACCACTAAGGCTAAAGAAGTATTTCCTAACATCCATGTATACAAGGCATAACATATACAATACTACAACAGCAAAACAATATCAATTTTCTTTTGGTGCCATAAGGCAAATAAATATCACATTTCATAATATAATTCTAACAGTTTTGAAGCATTGTAGTTCTGAACACAAAAAAGTTACCAAAACAGAAAGCAATTACATTATTTACTTTTGTTATGAATGTTCATAACTACAAAAATTTACTTCAAGTTGTATGAGTCATAACCAGCATTAAAATTAGAATACCTTAATGAAATTTATTGTAATATAATAGCACAGCTCCATGGGGAAGTGGAACAGAATTCTTCCTCCATGACCCATGAGTGTTGTAAGAGGCGATTAAAATGCCGGGAGCAAAGGACTAGTAACCCCTTCTATTGTATGCATTACTAAAGTTAAAAAGAGAAACTTTTGTTTTTCTTTTTGGGCCACCCTGCTTCAGTGGGATATGGCCAGTTTATTGAAAAAAAAAAAAAAGCTTTCGTCTCTTCTTTTTATGGGTCACACTGCCTCGGTGGGAGATGGCTGATGTGTTAAAAACAAAAAAAATATGGTAAAGCACCAAGCCTGTATGAGTTATACCGTGCTTGGGGAAGTGGGAGGTAATCAAGTCTGATCCAAAGGAAGCGCAGCTCCAATTTATAGTATCAAGAGCCTTTTACCTGCATCAAGATCCTCTCCCCCTTCCTTGAAAGTTAAAATACACCTACCATCTGACTTACGACCTGTTCGACATACGACCACTAGACTTACGACCGTGTTTTATATGCCAAATTTCTGGGAAATAAACAAGTGTTTGTGTTGTACACAGTGTTTATCCTAAACCTTACAGTATAAAACACAGTACTAACAGCATAAAAAGTAATGTAAAAAATGAAATACCAGACTAAAACAATAAAATAAAGTCATTGCAAAAATGTGATGTTGATATTCAGTAGTAAGGTTCGACTTATGTCCATTTTGACTTACGACCGGTTTGTTGGAACAAAGCTCGGTCGTAAGTTGGATGGTAAGTGTATTACTGAACATACATAGTTCAAGGTGTACACAGTGAGGACATTGCAGTTCAGAGGTCATCTGAATGGTGAGGTCAGCATTGTTCTGGTAAGACACAGATTAAATTAACCCTTAAACTGTCCAAACGTAGATCTACGTTTTTTCAACATCTGAAAGTATATAAAAAACGTAGATCTTTTTTTTTTTTACATTTGAAAGCGTGTAAAAAAAAAACTTTGATCTACTTTTTTTTTTTATACAGTGGACCCTCGGCTAATGATGGCATCACCTAATGTTAAATCCGGCTAACGATACATTTTAATGCTAACGTTTTGCCTCGGCTAATGCTAAAAAACTCGCCTAACAATATTCGTTCTCGGGTACCAATTAATATCGCTAGGTGAGGGTCCACTGTATTTGAAAATATGTAAAAAATGCAGATTTACTTTTGGAGCATTACACATGTGAATGTAGATCTATGTTTGGATAGTTTAAAGGGTTAATGATGGTGAATTCGTTTCCTCTTTTTGGGTCACCGTAGCCTACCTTGGTGCAAGATGATTGGTGTTAAAAAAATCTCCAGCATCCACTGATTGTCATCTCTTGCCACTCTTAACAAACTTTATTTCTATAGAGTACAGTATATTGTACAGCTTGGGTGACTGATGTATATAACACTTTATAGAAATCCTTTTGATATGCAAAGCATTTTGGACAGCCTTAAATCTAAATTATGATTACAAGTTTATGAGAATAAGAATGCAGTTTTTAAAATATTGGAGGTATTTAGTAATTCAATAAAAAAGTATAATTTGTGATGCTTGCTCCAGCTTTTGCAACACATTCAACAAACACAAGAGAAAATATATACCCTGCTCACACAACACATTATAACTATCCCATAAGACAGGTTAGGTTAGGTAAGGTATATCAGGAAGCAAGACAAATGTTACTTGACGTGGGTCTTAATCATATGATGACCCACAGCTGGAGCTTTAAAAATTATGGTTATGATTATAACCATTTATTATATGATAGCTGTCATCCACAGTCATCATTCTGTCTGTGAGCCTTCACAGCTGTCATCCACAGTCATCATTCTGTGTGTGAGCCTTCACAGCTGTCATCCACAGTCATCATTCTGTCTGTGAGCCTTCACAGCTGTCATCCACAGTCATCATTCTGTCTGTGAGCCTTCACAGCTGTCATCCACAGTCATCATTCTGTGTGTGAGCCTTCACAGCTGTCATCCACAGTCATCATTCTGTGTGTGAGCCTTCACAGCTGTCAGTCATCATTCTGTCTGTGAGCCTTCACAGCTGTCAGTCATCATTCTGTCTGTGAGCCTTCACAGCTGTCATCCACAGTCATCATTCTGTGTGTGAGCCTTCACAGCTGTCATCCACAGTCATCATTCTGTGTGTGAGCCTTCACAGCTGTCAGTCATCATTCTGTCTGTGAGCCTTCACAGCTGTCAGTCATCATTCTGTGTGTGAGCCTTCACAGCTGTCAGTCATCATTCTGTCTGTGAGCCTTCACAGCTGTCAGTCATCATTCTGTCTGTGAGCCTTCACAGCTGTCAGTCATCATTCTGTCTGTGAGCCTTCACAGCTGTCAGTCATCATTCTGTCTGTGAGCCTTCACAGCTGTCAGTCATCATTCTGTCTGTGAGCCTTCACAGCTGTCAGTCATCATTCTGTCTGTGAGCCTTCACAGCTGTCAGTCATCATTCTGTGTGTGAGCCTTCACAGCTGTCAGTCATCATTCTGTCTGTGAGCCTTCACAGCTGTCAGTCATCATTCTGTCTGTGAGCCTTCACAGCTGTCAGTCATCATTCTGTCTGTGAGCCTTCACAGCTGTCAGTCATCATTCTGTGTGTGAGCCTTCACAGCTGTCAGTCATCATTCTGTGTGTGAGCCTTCACAGCTGTCAGTCATCATTCTGTGTGTGAGCCTTCACAGCTGTCAGTCATCATTCTGTCTGTGAGCCTTCAGAGCTGTCAGTCATCATTCTGTGTGTGAGCCTTCACAGCTGTCAGTCATCATTCTGTGTGTGAGCCTTCACAGCTGTCAGTCATCATTCTGTGTGTGAGCCTTCACAGCTGTCAGTCATCATTCTGTGTGTGAGCCTTCACAGCTGTCAGTCATCATTCTGTCTGTGAGCCTTCACAGCTGTCAGTCATCATTCTGTGTGTGAGCCTTCACAGCTGTCAGTCATCATTCTGTCTGTGAGCCTTCACAGCTGTCAGTCATCATTCTGTGTGTGAGCCTTCACAGCTGTCAGTCATCATTCTGTCTGTGAGCCTTCACAGCTGTCAGTCATCATTCTGTCTGTGAGCCTTCACAGCTGTCAGTCATCATTCTGTGTGTGAGCCTTCACAGCTGTCAGTCATCATTCTGTCTGTGAGCCTTCACAGCTGTCAGTCATCATTCTGTGTGTGAGCCTTCACAGCTGTCAGTCATCATTCTGTCTGTGAGCCTTCACAGCTGTCAGTCATCATTCTGTCTGTGAGCCTTCACAGCTGTCAGTCATCATTCTGTCTGTGAGCCTTCACAGCTGTCAGTCATCATTCTGTGTGTGAGCCTTCACAGCTGTCAGTCATCATTCTGTCTGTGAGCCTTCACAGCTGTCAGTCATCATTCTGTCTGTGAGCCTTCACAGCTGTCAGTCATCATTCTGTCTGTGAGCCTTCACAGCTGTCAGTCATCATTCTGTCTGTGAGCCTTCACAGCTGTCATCTTACTGAATCTTTCCTTCATGTATAACAGAATTAATAAGAATCTTGGTCATAGAGATGCTAGTCTCTTCCTATAGGGATACTAAATAACTGATGGTTAATCTATTTCCTTCTTTGTGTTACTCTACCTTAGAGGAGAAACAGACGAGGTACAGTAAAAAGAAGAGAAATAAAACAATGCCCACTGTATTCACAACACTTATAGTAGTATTCTAAAGCCGACTCAAGACTGAACAGACTGTTATGGCAGCAGTGACCAGCATGAACACAAACAGGAAAAGTTAAACAGGGCAATGAAAGATTTTTTTTTGTTTTAAACACACCAGCTATCTTCCACTGACACTGGGTAACCCCTCTTCCCTTAAAAAAAAAATATATACATGTATATATATATATATATATATACACTATCACTCATTTGACAGTGGTTTTGGCAGAAATGCAGACATCACATTTGAAATGGCCCTCTCAATTACATCATCCTCACCCTTCCTTAAGAGTGCAGGCACTGTACCTTTCACCTCCAGGACTCTAGTCCAGTTAACCAGTTTTCCCTAAATCCTTTCATAAATGTTACCTTGCTCACTCTCTAACAGCCTGCCTCACTTAGATTATGCAGCTCAGTTCTGGTCTCCACTCCAAGTCACACAAACAACTTGTGTCCATTCCTACGATCTAACGCTTATAAAAACCTATTGGATGGTCAAGCCTCCCCTCCCTGAGACAACCCCTACCCCTCCACCCCAGATATAATAATAGATCCTCTTGAACAAACTCTGTTCTTATTGTTCTGTGATAAGTAATGTGCATACTGTACATATATTCATTTTTTAGGCCTAGCTCTATTGCTCACTTAATACATAATGTAAACATGTTATCAGGCTTTTATATGCATTTGAAGGTGAAGAAAGATGGTATTTTACTTTACAGCAGAAGCCCAGAACATAACCTGCTGTATAAGTGGGGCCTGACTGTGTCAACAATGTATCAAATTGAAATAAACTTATATTGTATTGTGTTGTATTGCTCTTCCTCTTCCTTGAACTGAACCTGATTGCCTCCCATTGCCTAGACACCATATGACCCCTATGGGTTTAGCACTCCCCTGAATGTCAAAATACAGTGGACCCCTGCATAACGATCACCTCCGAATGCGACCAATTATGTAAGTGTATTTATGTAAGTGCATTTGTACGTGTATGTTTGGGGGTTTGAAATGGACTAATCTACTTCACAATATTCCTTATGGGAACAAATTCAGTCAGTACTGGCACTTGAACATACTTCTGGAGTGAAAAAATATTGTTAACCGGGGGTCCACTGTACAGTAAACCCTCCATATAACAGACTAACTGGGGGAAGTGGGTGGCTAGTAATGACAAGTGTGCTGGACAGAGATGAGATTCTTTTGCAGAGATTGTAACAATAAGGAAAATTCTGAAACCAACAGACTTTTGTCAATTGTTTCTAAATCGAGTGACCCAATGGATTTTGATCTGCATTACCAAAGTCCATTGTATTGAAGGCTTACTGTAATAATAATAATAATAATAATAATCCATTGATTATTATTATCATATTCATGGGGAAGCACTATACCTGTAGGAGTCACAGAGCACCTGGGAAAAAAAGTAACTCCACTTTCTTGGAGTATGAGGGCACCATCTTCAAAGGCATGCACTGCCCTACATTACATAATTACTATGATATTTGCTATATATTTCTTAGAAATTTGAATCCGTAAAAAATACAGCCCTTATAAAATTCGCCACAATAATTGTATTTTTTTGGATGGGGAGGGAGGGAGTCAACTTAACTTGGTGGCAGACAGCTAGCATCTCAAAATTACCAATTCTACATGCAGTATCGGCATGACTCTGGCAAGACAGTGATGGAATGAATGATGATGAAAGTATTTCTTCCTTTTTAGGTCAGTCTGCCTCGGTAGGAAGCAGCCAACATGTTAAAAAAAAAAAAAATTTATTTCCCCCCCACTGTTATATATTAGTGGGTAACTGTAATGTCACCCACCCTGCCTCGGTGGAAGACGGCTGACTTGTTAAAAAAAAAAAAAAAAAAAAAACTGTGATATATATCTGTGAGCAGTTTGAGAGGTCTACCATAGCAGCACAGCCTAAGGCCAGACTTCCTTGGTGAGTGCCTGGTTCAACCAGACTATTGATGTTAGCAGCTTGTCAGCCCACAGCCTGGTTAACCTGCTGCAGGTAACAAATGCTGAATATATTCTAACACAAAAATAAATCCAGATGCAACAGTGTAATAAACCCATATGGAGAAAATAAATCACAGGAATAAAGTCATTTAACCAGTAATGTCTACACTTCTGGCAAGACAGGTATTGAATGAATGATGGTCAATGTGTTTACATACTAGGATTAGTCTGCCAGAAATGCCCTGGCATGACAGTGACTTTCTTTGTATTTAACAAATCAAAATTATAATTACATATTGTAATCTCAGCAAAGAAATAAAAACTTTATTCTTTCTTCAGGTTGTCCTAACTTGGTAGGAAACAGTCGTATTAAAAAAAAAAAGCAGAGTAGAATATAATGTTGAGGTAATGACTGAGGCCCTCACAAGCAGGTAATGAATGAGGCCCTCACAAGCAGGTAATGAATGAGGCCCTCACAAGCAGGTAATGAATGAGGCCTTCACAAGCAGGTAATGAATGAGGCCCTCACAAGCAGAGGACCTTTTAGCAATAACAGTGGTAGCAGTAGTAGCAGTAGTAGTAATAATACTGTATGCATCACCACTACTACTACTACTACTACTATTACTACTACTAATCTTTATTTCTACAAGTACATGTACAACTTATACAGACCATAGCTGACATGAATGACATAGACATAGTACAGTATATAGAAAGCCCCTTGTTATGCAGAGCATTTTGGGAAAATTAGGTTTTGTCCCCAGGATGTGACCCACATCAGTCACCTAGCACCCAGGTATTTATTTACTACGAGGCGAACAGGGATAGCAGGTGTCTTTAACCCTTTGACTGTCGCAGGCCCCTCTCTGAAACTGTCATAATGTCAATAAATTTTTGGAAAAAAAAAAAATTATTTTTTCTTATGAAATGATAGATAATCTTTTCCCGATGGTAATGACACCAAAAGTACGAAATTTGGTCGAAAACTCACGGAATTACGCTCCCGCGAAGTTAGTGGTCTCGGCGACATATACACATCGGCGATTTTGCAGACTTTGAGCCCTGTTTTTGGCCAATTCCGTTGTTCCAGTTGACCAAACTCATAGCTATTTCTTTAGAACTCCATTTTTTCTATTACTTGAGTACAAGAAACTGCCCATTTACTGATTTGAACTACCCAATAAAGTGGTCAGAAATTGGCAATTTGGCCAATTTCACACAAATTAAAAAAAGATGCCAATTTCAAAATAGGGTCCAGAATAAACAATGTAGACATTCTTGGCACTAAAATAACATATCCCCTGTTCATTAGTCACGTCTATAGGCCTCTCTTATATTACTATTGTTTTCTATTTTGATTTTTTTCATTCAAAAAAATACAAAATTTATTGTTATGCAGACTACTGCATTATTGTAAAAATGGTATAAATAATATCAGTGCACTAGTGAACGAGTATTAGACTCCCCAGTTGAAGTGTATTGGACGTGTGGTGTGATTTGCTTACTCCTGAACATTGGTAAAAATCGAACATTTCCGCTAATTTGAGCTCAATTTCAGGGTCGTTTTCATCGTGAAAGTAATCAAAATCATCTCTATTTCTGTAATATGTTTTCCATTTTATCACATGAGAACATGAAAACGAGAATACAATGATAAATACTATACAAAAATACACCTCAAAGTCGGTGTTTTAATTAAAAAAAACGGTCTGAGTTTTTTTTTCTCATTACGCACTGCATGCTGCAGGATTTTTTTATGTGGTGCACACTGACCACACAGACCCATTCCCTCACATGTGGGCCTACAACCTTTCTCCCGCTTGATTTGAAGCCGCCAGAATTTATGCGTATAAATACATCAGAAACAGTGGCGCATAAAATGTATATATATGACCGAAACAGTCAAAAGGTCAAGGAAACATGTCCTAATGTTTCCACCCTTACCGGGTACTGAAGATAAGATAAGATAAGATAAGATTTCGTTCGGATTTTTAACCCCGGAGGATTAGCCACCCAGGATAACCCAAGAAAGTCAGTGCGTCATCGAGGACTGTCTAACTTATTTCCATTGGGGTCCTTAATCTTGTCCCCCAGGATGCGACCCACACCAGTTGACTAACACGCAGGTACCTATTTGCTGCTAGGTGAACAGGACAACAGGTGTAAGGAAACGTGTCGAAATGTTTCCACCCGCCGGGAATCGAACCCGGGCCCTCCGTGTGTGAAGCGGGAGCTTTAGCCACCAGGCCACCGGGCCACCAGCTTGATTACTAGTGCACTCAGCTCACACAATGAGGTTGATGGTTTGATCCCTGGTAGGGGTGGAAACATTTGGAGGTGTTTCCGTAAGACACCTGCTGTCTCTGTTCATCCAGTAGAAAAACAGGTACATGGGTGTTAGTCAACTGGTGTGGGTTGCATCCTGGGACAAAATTTACCTAATTTGCTTGAAATGCTCTGTATAACAAGCAGCTTTCTATGCAGTAGTATGTCATTGATGTCAGCTATGGTCTGTATACCATGCATATGTACTTATAGAAATAAAGATTATTGTTACTATTATTATTATTATTATTATTATTATTATTATTATTATTATTGTGTGAGGTGAGTGCGCTACCAACCCAGCTACAGAACTACTTCGTGATCTTTTTAATTGTAAGCGAGGTTTCCCGAAAGTGTTGTGCATGTTTTTACCTTCATCTGAAACAATTATCATTGCAAAGGGTAAAACAAGTGGCTGATGATGTCTACTGTAGTGGCTGATGATGTCTACTGTAGTGGCTGATGTCTACTGTAGTGGCTGATGATGTTACTGTAGTGGCTGATGATGTCTACTGTAGTGGCTGATGATGTCTACTGTAGTGGCTGATGATGTTACTGTAGTGGCTGATGATGTCTACTGTAGTGGCTGATGATGTCTACTGTAGTGGCTGATGATGTCTACTGTAGTGGCTGATGATGTCTACTGTAGTGGCTGATGATGTCTACTGTAGTGGCTGATGTCTACTGTAGTGGCTGATGATGTCTACTGTAGTGGATGATGATGTCTACTGTAGTGGCTGATGATGTCTACTGTAGTGGCTGATGATGTCTACTGTAGTGGCTGATGATGTTACTGTAGTGGCTGATGATGTCTACTGTAGTGGCTGATGATGTCTACTGTAGTGGCTGATGTCTACTGTAGTGGCTGATGATGTCTACTGTAGTGGCTGATGATGTCTACTGTAGTGGATGATGATGGTACTGTAGTGGATGATGTTAGTGTAGTGGTTGATGTCTATTGTAGTGGCTGATGTCTATTGTAGTGGATGATGATGTTACTGTAGTGGATGATGATGTTACTGTAGTGGATGATGATGTTACTGTAGTGGATGATGATGTTACTGTAGTGGATGATGTTACTGTAGTGGATGATGATGTTACTGTAGTGAATGATGATGTTACTGTAGTGAATGATAATGTTACTGTAGTGGATGATGATGTTACTGTAGTGGATGATGATGTTACTGTAGTGAATGATGATGTTACTGTAGTGAATGATGATGTTACTGTAGTGAATGATGATGTTACTGTAGTGATGATGATGATGTTACTGTAGTGTGAATGATGATGTTACTGTAGTGATGATGATGTTACTGATGATGATGTTACTGTAGTGGATGATGATGTTACTGTAGTGAATGATGATGTTACTGTAGTGGATGATGATGTTACTGTAGTGGATGATGATGTTACTGTAGTGAATGATGATGTTACTGTAGTGGATGATGATGTTACTGTAGTGGATGATGATGTTACTGTAGTGGATGATGATGTTACTGTAGTGGATGATGATGTTACTGTAGTGGATGATGATGTTACTGTAGTGAATGATGATGTTACTGTAGTGGATGATGATGTTACTGTAGTGAATGATGTTACTGTAGTGGATGATGATGTTACTGTAGTCACTGGATGATGATGTTACTGTAGTGAATGATGATGTTACTGTAGTGGATGATGATGTTACTGTAGTGAATGATGATGTTACTGTAGTGGATGACGATGTTACTGTAGTGAATGATGATGTTACTGTAGTGAATGATGATGTTACTGTAGTGGATGATGATGTTACTGTAGTGAATGATGATGTTACTGTAGTGGATGATGATGTTACTGTAGTGGATGATGATGTTACTGTAGTGGATGATGATGTTACTGTAGTGGATGATGTTACTGTGGTGAATGATGTTACTGTAGTGGATGATGATGTTACTGTAGTGGATGATGTTACTGTAGTGGATGATGATGTTACTGTAGTGAATGATGATGTTACTGTAGTGGATGATGATGTTACTGTAGTGGATGATGATGTTACTGTAGTGGATGATGTTACTGTAGTGGATGATGTTACTGTGGTGAATGATGTTACTGTAGTGGATGATGATGTTACTGTAGTGGATGATGATGTTACTGTAGTGAATGATGATGTTACTGTAGTGAATGATGATGTTACTGTAGTGGATGATGATGTTACTGTAGTGAATGATGATGTTACTGTAGTGGATGATGATGTTACTGTAGTGGATGATGATGTTACTGTAGTGGATGATGATGTTACTGTAGTGGATGATGTTACTGTGGTGAATGATGTTACTGTAGTGGATGATGATGTTACTGTAGTGGATGATGATGTTACTGTAGTGGATGATGTTACTGTAGTGGATGATGATGTTACTGTAGTGAATGATGATGTTACTGTAGTGGATGATGATGTTACTGTAGTGGATGATGATGTTACTGTAGTGGATGATGATGTTACTGTAGTGGATGATGTTACTGTGGTGAATGATGTTACTGTAGTGGATGATGATGTTACTGTAGTGGATGATGATGTTACTGTAGTGGATGATGTTACTGTAGTGGATGATGATGTTACTGTAGTGGATGATGTTACTGTGGTGGATGATGATGTTACTGTAGTGGATGATGATGTTACTGTAGTGGATGATGATGTTACTGTAGTGAATGATGATGTTACTGTAGTGAATGATGATGTTACTGTAGTGGATGATGATGTTACTGTAGTGGATGATGATGTTACTCTAGTGGATGATGATGTTACTGTAGTGGATGATGTTACTGTGGTGAATGATGTTACTGTAGTGGATGATGATGTTACTGTAGTGTTACTGTAGTGGATGATGTTACTGTAGTGGATGATGTTACTGTAGTGGATGATGATGTTACTGTAGTGGATGATGATGTTACTGTAGTGGATGATGATGTTACTGTAGTGGATGTTACTGTGGTGGATGATGTTACTGTAGTGGATGATGATGTTACTGTAGTGGATGATGATGTTACTGTAGTGGATGATGTTACTGTAGTGGATGATGATGTTACTGTAGTGGATGATGATGTTACTGTAGTGGATGATGATGTTACTGTAGTGGATGATGTTACTGTAGTGAATGATGATGTTACTGTAGTGGATGATGATGTTACTGTAGTGGATGATGTTACTGTAGTGAATGATGATGTTACTGTAGTGGATGATAATGTTACTGTAGTGGATGATGATGTTACTGTAGTGAATGATGATGTTACTGTAGTGGATGATGATGTTACTGTAGTGGATGATGATGATATTGTAGTGGATGATGATGTTACTGTAGTGGATGATAATGTTACTGTAGTGGATGATGATGTTACTGTAGTGAATGATGATGTTACTGTAGTGAATGATGATGTTACTGTAGTGGATGATAATGTTACTGTAGTGGATGATGATGTTACTGTAGTGAATGATGATGTTACTGTAGTGAATGATGATGTTACTGTAGTGGATGATAATGTTACTGTAGTGGATGATAATGTTACTGTAGTGGATGATGATGTTACTGTAGTGGATGATGATGTTACTGTAGTGGATGATAATGTTACTGTAGTGGATGATGATGTTACTGTAGTGAATGATGTTACTGTAGTGGATGATAATGTTACTGTAGTGAATGATGATGTTACTGTGGTGGATGATGATGTTACTGTAGTGGATGATGATGTTACTGTAGTGGATGATAATGTTACTGTAGTGGATGATAATGTTACTGTAGTGGATGATAATGTTACTGTAGTGGATGATGATGTTACTGTAGTGGATGATGATGTTACTGTGGTGGATGATGATGTTACTGTAGTGGATGATGATGTTACTGTAGTGGATGATAATGTTACTGTAGTGGATGATAATGTTACTGTAGTGGATGATAATGTTACTGTAGTGGATGATGATGTTACTGTAGTGGATGATGATGTTACTGTAGTGGATGATAATGTTACTGTAGTGGATGATGATGTTACTGTAGTGAATGATGTTACTGTAGTGGATGATAATGTTACTGTAGTGAATGATGATGTTACTGTGGTGGATGATGATGTTACTGTAGTGGATGATGATGTTACTGTAGTGGATGATAATGTTACTGTAGTGGATGATGATGTTACTGTAGTGGATGATGTTACTGTAGTGGATGATGATGTTACTGTAGTGGATGATGATGTTACTGTAGTGAATGATGATGTTACTGTAGTGGATGACGATGTTACTGTAGTGAATGATGATGTTACTGTAGTGAATGATGATGTTACTGTAGTGGATGATGATGTTACTGTAGTGAATGATGATGTTACTGTAGTGGATGATGATGTTACTGTAGTGGATGATGATGTTACTGTAGTGGATGATGATGTTACTGTAGTGGATGATGTTACTGTGGTGAATGATGTTACTGTAGTGGATGATGATGTTACTGTAGTGGATGATGATGTTACTGTAGTGGATGATGTTACTGTAGTGGATGATGATGTTACTGTAGTGAATGATGATGTTACTGTAGTGGATGATGATGTTACTGTAGTGGATGATGATGTTACTGTAGTGGATGATGTTACTGTAGTGGATGATGTTACTGTGGTGAATGATGTTACTGTAGTGGATGATGATGTTACTGTAGTGGATGATGATGTTACTGTAGTGAATGATGATGTTACTGTAGTGAATGATGATGTTACTGTAGTGGATGATGATGTTACTGTAGTGAATGATGATGTTACTGTAGTGGATGATGATGTTACTGTAGTGGATGATGATGTTACTGTAGTGGATGATGATGTTACTGTAGTGGATGATGTTACTGTGGTGAATGATGTTACTGTAGTGGATGATGATGTTACTGTAGTGGATGATGATGTTACTGTAGTGGATGATGTTACTGTAGTGGATGATGATGTTACTGTAGTGAATGATGATGTTACTGTAGTGGATGATGATGTTACTGTAGTGGATGATGATGTTACTGTAGTGGATGATGATGTTACTGTAGTGGATGATGTTACTGTGGTGAATGATGTTACTGTAGTGGATGATGATGTTACTGTAGTGGATGATGATGTTACTGTAGTGGATGATGTTACTGTAGTGGATGATGATGTTACTGTAGTGGATGATGTTACTGTGGTGGATGATGATGTTACTGTAGTGGATGATGATGTTACTGTAGTGGATGATGATGTTACTGTAGTGAATGATGATGTTACTGTAGTGAATGATGATGTTACTGTAGTGGATGATGATGTTACTGTAGTGGATGATGATGTTACTCTAGTGGATGATGATGTTACTGTAGTGGATGACGTTACTGTGGTGAATGATGTTACTGTAGTGGATGATGATGTTACTGTAGTGGATGATGATGTTACTGTAGTGGATGATGTTACTGTAGTGGATGATGATGTTACTGTAGTGGATGATGATGTTACTGTAGTGGATGATGTTACTGTAGTGGATGATGATGTTTCTGTAGTGGATGTTACTGTGGTGGATGATGTTACTGTAGTGGATGATGATGTTACTGTAGTGGATGATGATGTTACTGTAGTGGATGATGTTACTGTAGTGGATGATGATGTTACTGTAGTGGATGATGATGTTACTGTAGTGGATGATGATGTTACTGTAGTGGATGATGTTACTGTAGTGAATGATGATGTTACTGTAGTGGATGATGATGTTACTGTAGTGGATGATGATGTTACTGTAGTGAATGATGATGTTACTGTAGTGGATGATAATGTTACTGTAGTGGATGATGATGTTACTGTAGTGAATGATGATGTTACTGCAGTGGATGATGATGTTACTGTAGTGGATGATGATGATATTGTAGTGGATGATGATGTTACTGTAGTGGATGATAATGTTACTGTAGTGGATGATGATGTTACTGTAGTGAATGATGATGTTACTGTAGTGAATGATGATGTTACTGTAGTGGATGATAATGTTACTGTAGTGGATGATGATGTTACTGTAGTGAATGATGATGTTACTGTAGTGAATGATGATGTTACTGTAGTGGATGATAATGTTACTGTAGTGGATGATAATGTTACTGTAGTGGATGATGATGTTACTGTAGTGGATGATGATGTTACTGTAGTGGATGATAATGTTACTGTAGTGGATGATGATGTTACTGTAGTGAATGATGTTACTGTAGTGGATGATAATGTTACTGTAGTGTATGATGATGTTACTGTGGTGGATGATGATGTTACTGTAGTGGATGATGATGTTACTGTAGTGATGATAATGTTACTGTAGTGAATGATGATGTTACTGTAGTGGATGATAATGTTACTGTAGTGGATGATGATGTTACTGTAGTGAATGATGATGTTACTGTAGTGATGATGCTGTTACTGTAGTGGATGATGATGTTACTGTAGTGGATGATAATGTTACTGTAGTGGATGATAATGTTACTGTAGTGAATGATGATGTTACTGTAGTGGATGATAATGTTACTGTAGTGGATGATGTTACTGTAGTGAATGATGATGTTACTGTAGTGGATGATAATGTTACTGTAGTGGATGATGATGTTACTGTGGTGGATGATGATGTTACTGTAGTGGATGATGATGTTACTGTAGTGGATGATAATGTTACTGTAGTGGATGATGATGTTACTGTAGTGGATGATGATGTTACTGTAGTGGATGATAATGTTACTGTAGTGGATGATGATGTTACTGTAGTGGATGATGATGTTACTGTGGTGGATGATGATGTTACTGTAGTGGATGATGATGTTACTGTAGTGGATGATAATGTTACTGTAGTGGATGATAATGTTACTGTAGTGGATGATAATGTTACTGTAGTGGATGATGATGTTACTGTAGTGGATGATGATGTTACTGTAGTGGATGATAATGTTACTGTAGTGGATGATGATGTTACTGTAGTGAATGATGTTACTGTAGTGGATGATAATGTTACTGTAGTGAATGATGATGTTACTGTAGTGGATGATGATGTTACTGTAGTGGATGATAATGTTACTGTAGTGGATGATGATGTTACTGTAGTGAATGATGTTACTGTAGTGGATGATAATGTTACTGTGGTGGATGATGATGTTACTGTAGTGGATGATGATGTTACTGTAGTGGATGATAATGTTACTGTAGTGGATGATAATGTTACTGTAGTGAATGATGATGTTACTGTAGTGGATGATGATGTTACTGTAGTGGATGATGATGATATTGTAGTGGATGATGATGTTACTGTAGTGGATGATGATGTTACTGTAGTGAATGATGATGTTACTGTAGTGGATGATGATGTTACTGTAGTGGATGATGATGTTACTGTAGTGAATGATGATGTTACTGTAGTGGATGATGATGTTACTGTAGTGGATGATGATGATATTGTAGTGGATGATGATGTTACTGTAGTGGATGATAATGTTACTGTAGTGGATGATGATGTTACTGTAGTGAATGATGATGTTACTGTAGTGGATGATGATGATATTGTAGTGGATGATGATGTTACTGTAGTGGATGATAATGTTACTGTAGTGGATGATGATGTGGGTTTGTTTATGATTAAAGTAATTAAGTTTAAGCTACCAATTATATTGTATTAAACAGATTAGCAATAAACATTTAAAAAATGCTTTGTGTGCTAACTTACATTAACCCTTAAACTGTCCAAGCAGATCTACGTTCACATACGTAGTGCTCCAAAAGTAGATCTACGTTTTTTACATATTTTCAGATATAACAAAAAAACAAAGTAGATCAAAGTTTTTGTACACATTTTCAAATGTAAAAAAAAAAAAAAGGAGATCTACTTTTTTTTACATACTTTCAAATGTTGAAAAAACGTAGATCTACATTTGGACAGTTTAAGGGTTAAATGCAAAATAAAATTACATAACACTAACAAATGACCAGATATACAAGAGATTCTAAGACGTCAAGAAAGATCATAAAAGATAGCAACACTACAGCTGACCATGGGTTGACATGACATCAGAATCTCTGATACTACACAGAGATGCCTTATTGCTGGGATATCTCACTCATTGCAACTGTATGGGGGTTATAAAGGAGGGGGTGGATTGACTGTGGTGAGGGGAAGCTCAGTGTCGAGAGTGGAGCCTGAGGGGGCTGTCGACATGGGAGATGGAGACCATGTGGAAGAGGGGTGGAGACAGAAGCTGGAAACTGGTGTTGGGAGGTGAAGGATGGTGTATGAAGTGAAGGGGTATAGGGGGGGGATGGGGAGGCTGGAAGCTACGAGGTGGTGTGATGTTGATCATGTGGGTAGCAGTGTCAGTGTCCTGGTGTGGGTGACTGGGTGGGTGAATGGGTGGGTGAATGTGTAGTTGATGGTGTGGCAGTAATGAGGGTGGTGAGTGGCTAAATGACTAGGTGCATGGACTGCATGTTAGTGTAGGCCATGAAAACATAAGGTGTGAACATGTGGCAATGGGAGTGGGGGTGTGTGGGCTTGAAGCTGTAGAGGAGTAATGCAGGTGAAAGGTGCGGTTGTGCTGGTGGCCCAGCATGGGTAGTGGTGTAGATAATGGGTCACTGGGTGGGTGGTGGTGTGGGCAATAATGAAGCCTGTGGGCATGGGGGAGTTATGTGGGTAGAGCTGGCTGGGTGTGCCGCAGCGAATGGATAGAGCAAGAAGTATGGCAGAGGCATGTGGCTGAGGTATGGTACTGGATACGTATAAATGGAGCACTGAGGCAAAGGAGGCTATGTATGTTAAGTAGGCATCCCCGTAAAACAATAGACTTGCCTGTATAAATCACTGCAAAATGGAAGGAAAAGAACCAGGCATGTGTCCATTTTTCCAAACATACTCCACTGTGTAATATGATTTACATAGCACGTTCACCGAAAATGTGCAATAATTCTGCAGCCATGTTAAGGTGAAAACATGTTAACAAATCACATGTTATCCGACAGTCTACTGTAATTCAAATACAACCTCTCCTCACTTAACGACATACTCGTTTACCAATGCCTAGGACTTATGACAGGCTCTCTGACCAGTATGCATGCCTAAATAATGTATATTAGAGCTGATTTCCTCTATTCTGTTTATTACAATATACAGTAGACGTACACTACTCTATAAACTTTAAAAATATAGCAGAAATGTTATAAATGGTGCAAAAGTGACTTTAAAACAATATCAAAGATAGCTGACACAAACCCACTACCATTATAGTATGCCCTTCACTTAGCAACGAATTTGTTTGCCGATGTGGTCTCAGGAACGGAACTCTGTTAAGTGAGGAGAGGCTGTATTAAACTAAATGTATGCATAATAGGAGTCATTACACATTTACACAAGGAATTACGTGGCGCACCTACCATGATGGTGCTGGGGGCAATGAAAACAAATCACTGTACTGTACGTTACTTCAACTTGCAAAATCACAATAGCTATGATACGGTATTAGGTGTTGGGGAAGACCCAGTTATGGAAGATATAAGAAGGTTGGACCTGACTGCTGGAGACCCAGGTTACAGAACATTATCAGGTGAGAATATTGATGTGGCTATGAGGGGTTTGGGATAATTGCTGTATGAAGGAACATCAGAAATGTTCTTACTGTGCACCTCTGGCAAGACAATTATAGTGTAAATGATAATAATAATAATAATCATAATCTAGTAGGTAGTAGGTTGTTAGGCAACAACCACCCAGGGAGGCACTACCGTCCTGCCAAGTGAGTGTGAAACGAAAGCCTGTATTTGTTTTACATGATGGTAGGATTGCTGGGGTCTTTTTTCTGTCTCATAAACATGCAAGATTTCAGGTACGTCTTGCTACTTCTACTTTCACTTAGGTCACACTACACATACATGTACAAGCATATATATACACACCCTTCTGAGTTTTCTTCTATTTTCTTTCTAGTTCTTGTTCTTGTTTATTTCCTCTTATCTCCATGGGGAAGTGGAACAGAATTCTTCATCCGTAAGCCATGCGTGTTGTAAGAGGCAACTAAAATGCCGGGAGCAAGGGGCTAGCAACCCCTTCTCCTGTATATATTACTAAATGTAAAAGGAGTAACTTTCGTTTTTCCTTTTGGGCCACCCCGCCTCGGTGGGATACAGCTGGTGTGTTGAAAGAGAAGATTAAACTCAAATAAAAACCCTCCACTAAACTTCTCCTTGACAGATACAACAGCACACAGTCACAATACAAGGCATGAGGCATTCTTCGACATCCCTCGTGTCAGTCTCACACTATGCATAAATGTAATGTACATAAAGGGCCCGAAGATCTCTAATTCACTACCTGAACCAATAAAGGAGCCCCTGACTACATACAAATTTAGAGCTATGCTTAAAAATCATCTCATTTCTCAATACTAACCAAACCAACTTCTAATCAGTTTAAAGTAACTCTCCCAAATATTACATGACCTCTAGTCTATTTAAACATCTGCCAATCCATGAAATATTACTGTCTGAACTATTATTTGTGATACTGTTTTTATTATGTGCAACTTCAAGATAATTATTCTTATAAACCGCCACCTTGACTACCTCGCATTAGTACATATTAAGATAAAATAAAGATTTATTAAAAAGTTAACCACTCTTACCTTGTCTAGACATAAGTAGTTATTATGTACTAGGATCAGTCTGCCCAAAATACCCTGGCATGATAGTGGCTTTGTACTTAACAAATCAAAATTGTAATTACACATTGTACCCTTTGCAAAGAAATAAAATCTTTGTTCTTTACTTTATACGGTAGGACCCCCGTATCCGTGGGTCCTGTTTCTGTGGTTTCAGTTATTCTTGGTTTACCATGGGCTGAAAATAACCCTTAATTTTGCTTAATAATGACCACAAAGTGCAAAAGTAGTTATGGTGGCAGTTCATCAAAGCCTAAGGGAAGTCGTTAAGTGTTTCCTATCAGTGAAAAAGTGCTAATTCTCAATTCATTGTGCAAAATTTATCAATTAAACTTTATAACAGGTATGTATGTAAAAAACGACTTACAGGGTTTGGTACTATCTGTAATTTCGGTACTTTTTTTTTTCAACACGTCGGCTGTTTCCCACCAAGGCGGGGTGACCCAAAAAGAAAGACAAAAACTTTCATCATCATTCAAAACTTTCACCATCACTCATACATAATCACTGTCTTTGCAGAGGCACTCAGATACAACAGCTTAGATGTCCCTCAAACTGCCAATATCCCAAACCTCTCCTTTAAAGTGAACTCAAGTCCAGCTAATCAGTTTTCCTGTATCCCTTCACAAAATATTACCATGCTCACACTTCAGTATATCCCCACAGATATGGGGGTCCTACTGTAGAAAGCCTCTGGTTATGCAGAGCAATTTGGGAAAACTTAGGTTAATTTTGTCCCCAGGATGCAACCCACATCAGTTGGCTAACATCCAGGTTCTTTTTGGGTCACACTGCCTAGGTGGGAGATGGCAACTGCATTAAAAAAAAATTGTTGTGATGGTCATCCCCCTCCTTCACACACATACACACAAGAAAATGGTGAAGACATTATTCTTAACAAACAAATTTTTAAAGCATCAAATATGAATAGACTTGGACTTCCAGCAAGCGTGCGTGAGCGTGCTAGATAGGAGTGAATGGAGACGAATGGTATTTGGGACCTGACGAGCTGTTGGAGTGTGAGCAGGGTAATATTTAGTGAAGGGATTCAAGGAAACCAGTTATTTTTATATAGCCGGACTTGAGTCCTGGAAATGGGAAGTACAATGCCTGCACTTTAAAGGAGGGGTTTGGGATATTAGCAGTCTGGAGGGATATGTTGTGTATCTTTATATGTATATGTCATATTCTTCTAAACATGTGGTGTAAAGCATCAAATATTCTGAGCAACCTGAGCTGCAAATGGAGACAGTGACGAGCTGTTATGTAGTGAGCCGGAAATGAGTCCTGGAAATGGGAAGTACAATGCCTGCACTTTAAAGGAGGGGTTTGGGATATTAGCAGTCTGGAGGGATATGTTGTGTATCTTTATATGTATATGCTTCTAAACTGTTGTGTTCTGAGCACCTCTGCAAAAACAGTGATTATGTGTGAATGAGTTGAAAGTGTTGAATGATGATGAAAGTATTTTCATTTTGGGGATTTTCTTTCTGTTTTGGGTCACCCTGCTTCGGTGGGTCACCCTGCCTTGGTGGGTCACCCTGCCTCGGTGGGTCACCCTGCCTCGCTGGGTCACCCTGCCTCGGTGGGTCACCCTGCCTCGGTGGGTCATTCTGCCTCAGTGGGTCACCCTGCCTTGGTGGGAGATGACCAACTTGTTAAAAAAAAAAAAAAAAAAATAGAAAACTTGTGACCTATATTTAAGGATGTTAAGAGATCTGAATACTAAAGGAAGGATGGGAATGTTACTGTTCGGAAGGTCATCTGAACTGTGATGTCAGCAGGCTTCTGCCAAAACACTGATTAAATACACAAATAACCCGCACATAAAAGAGAGAAGCTTACGACGACGTTTCGGTCCGACTTGGACCATTTACAAAGTCACACAAACCAGAAGTGGAGCAGGACGGCTATATATAGGCAAGAAGAGGTGGTGGTAGTAGTAGTAGTAGTACTTCTGGTTAGTGTGACTTTGTAAATGGTCCAAGTCGGACCGAAACGTCGTCGTAAGCTTCTCTCTTTTATATGCGGGTTATTTGTGTATCGTTCCAGTCACGGTATTGTGCCTTTTTTGTTATCACTGATTAAATGAATGACAATGAAAGTATTTCCTTTTTTTTTTGTGGTCACTCCTGCCTCAGTGGGTGATGGCTGGAGTGTTAAAAAAAATCTTATCCATAAAAACATAACCCATGCGTGTCATAAGAGGTGACTAAAATGATGGGAACATAAATTACTAAATATAAAAAGAATAAAAACTTCTGTCTCTTCTTTTTAGGGTTGCTTTGCTTCAGTGGAAGATTGCTGGTGTGTTACATATGTATATAAAAAAAAGCCAGTATACTCTCAATCCTAAACAAACTGCATGTGTTTTGGTAACTGTGCTATCCTAGAGAGATATCCCTGTACTATCCCATTAACCCAATTCCTTCTCTACCTCATGCATCCAAAAGTTATTGTACATAGTAGTGTATAAATTTGCTATGCAATTAAATATCAGCATTGAAGATCTGAAGCGTAGCAGAAAAGGCACAACCGGAAACCAAGTTGAACCTTACACTAAAATGAACCAGCTTCGAGGGTTTACAGCCAAGCAGAAGTAGCATTACCTAGCAATTGCATACAGACCAATATGCACTTTAAGTTTAAAATTACTCAAAAGTTGCATTCTCAAGTTATTATCATTGAAGAACTGAGGCATCTGAACGAATCATTTACAATTTTATCGCATCAAAACCAACACTTCAATTTTCCCAATTCCAAACCTCTCAATATGTGAGATACACCAGTATTTAATGTTTGAAGCTGATCAGGAGAGTTATTCTCTAGTTAATGCAAGCAAATCAGAGATGAATGTTTGAAGCTGAGAAGATGCATTCTCCAGTTATCACATGGAATCCAACAATTCCAATTTCACTAAGTAGTAAAGTGGGGAATCTGCACCGACACAGCCTGAATCTCAGTTACACTGGGATCAAATGCATTGATATTTAGTACACCTAGGTCTCGATTAGTGCAAATAATGAATCCCGTGAAGTGGTCATGCTATTCGAATTTGCACTTCGAATTACAGGAGAGCCCTGCGTATTTGCCATTCTCTTTTCGGTGTTCCATGTTTTCATTGGTTTTCAATTGAACCATTGTTCATTATGTTCAGTGCTTTTACCACTTTTCTGCAGTTTTCGCACAGCAGTTGCGTAAAGGAAGGGCGACCAGCACAATATTTTAAGGTAAATATTGTATGTACTGCATATTTATTTTACTGTTTTATCTTTTTCCGTATGCCTAGTATTGAGCACTTAATACATGATAGCGTAAACACGTTATCAGGCATTTTAGAAATGTTCGATAATGAAAAAAAAATGCTCTTTTCCACCCTCCCATCAATTTTCATTTACCACACGACATCGAGAACCTAAGAGCCATACAAACGGGGCCCTCATGTATATGTAATATTTGCATGTGTTTTGAAGAGTTTTGGGAAAAACCTAACATTAATTAATTCTGCATTAAATCTAAACTTGAACTAATGAAGACGTAGCAGTGTTATAAACAACGATAATATGATGTACGTATACAACTAGTTAACATTAACTGACAGTTGAAGTTATCAATAATCATTGATAACTTCAACTGTCAATGGGGAACTCACCTAACTGTAAAAACTTTCCCTCCCTCAGTTCAATTAAGGGAACAATTAATGCCAAAACAAAAGCATTCACATTGTTAAACTCACAAACTATAATGTAGTCACTTAGCCTTAATACCATAATCTGTAATAATTTAAAGTTAAGAATTAATCTAAGTCTGCCCGAAATGCCTAGCCATGCTAGGTGTCCTAGTGGCCCCCTCTGTAATTAGTATTTTAAAACATGTAAACCACACAATATCCAAAATCTGTAAACCCCGCAATGTAATCCTTATAGAGAATTAACTTGATTGATTGATTGATATATACAGGTTGTGTATATATGTGTATATGAAACATATATATGTTTGTGTACACATACACTGTATAAATATACACTGATTATGATTATATATGTATAGTACCTGTACATATTATATATGAGATTATAAACATGCATACATATTTGTTTATTTACACTTTAATATTCTCAATCTCTTTCTCTTAGCACTAATGTGTTTAGATATTTTGTGATGTGCCCATCAATAAAGTACATATACGTATTATATACAAAATACCAGCTTAACCATGCTATAATGACTATACTGTCTGGTTAACCTGGCATCACAAGACAAGTCTGCATTCTCACTGGGAAGCCTGGTCCACCACTGGGAAGCCTGGTCCACCACTGGGAAGCCTGGTCCACCACTGGGAAGCCTGGTCCACCACTGGGAAGCCTGGTCCACCACTGGGAAGCCTGGTCCACCACTGGGAAGCCTGGTCCACCACTGGGAAGCCTGGTCCACCACTGGGAAGCCTGGTCCACCACTGGGAAGCCTGGTCCACCACTGGGAAGCCTGGTCCACCACTGGGAAGCCTGGTCCACCACTGGGAAGCCTAATCCATCAACTGAGGAGAATACTCCTGCCACTGGGAAGAATACTCACCCTACTGGTAATCCAGGTTAGAGAAATCTCCAAGTTACCCAAAGTAGATATTTGCGTAACTTCTTGAAACTCTCTTCTGATTTGTGAAAGCAAGAATGAAAAATAAGCAAAATATTTAGCTCCCAATATTCAAGCATAATGCAGATTTAAATATAGTAATATATATAAGTTGTCCTACTTGTACTGTACAGTAGTTTCTTTGGCCCTTAAATATTTATTTGAATTTGTCATCAGTAAGTTAGATATAGAATTTTGAATTACAGGTATCCTCCTGTGTGAGGTCTGGGGTATAAGCTAAAATGTTATTACTTAAGAGAAACAATAGCCCCCCCTCCCTCTTCCTTCAGACATTAAAGTGATCTATGATTTGTACTGTACTGGTTTCTCTGGGAAATTATTCCTTGAAATTTTCCTGTAGACTGTCAGAGTGGGTTAGGGAAGATGGATTATAAGTTCACTATTAACCTGATATTTAGAGTAAAACTCAAGATGTTTTAGTCTGAGCTGGCTTGAAAATCTACTAGGCTTATGTGTGAGCATTAGAGCAGAGAGGAGACAAATGGTTTTCACGGACTGACTTGTTGTTGAAGTGTTAGCAGGTAACAGTCATGAAGGGATTCAGGGACACTGGGTAACCAGAATCTAGTCTTGGAGATGGAAAGTACAGTAACTGCACTCTAAACGAGGACTAGGAATGTTGCAATTCAAAGGGTCACCGAACTGTGATGTCACTGTACTTCTGGCAAGACAGCATATGAATGATCTATTGCGAATGTGTGTCCTCTATTTTGTGGGTTACTCTAACTGGAGATGGCTGATTGTATGTATATAAAAAAATTAATCTGCCCTGGACCACTGTCAGTTGCTGACTTCACAAAAGTCCATGATGGGCTACAACAGTGACTAAAGTTATTGATAAATGGTTCGCCCATTTCAAGACACACAGAGGGCAAATTTCTAGGTCTCCACTTTGACTGCAGTCTCAAATTACATACCCACATACAGCAAATATCCAAGAAAGTCTCCAAAACAGTAGGCATCCTCTCAAAGATATGGTACTATGTACCCCAAATGGCTCTTCTTGCTCTTTAACAATCATTCAATTTACCCTTACCTCACCTATAGTATTGTACATGGAGCTCAACCACAGCAAATCACCTTAAACCTTTATTAACCCAACAAAAAGCTGCAGTGCAACTGATTACCAACTCCTGCACTAGACAGCACACTCCACCGCTTTTTAAGAGCCTTAACTTGCTTAATGTACAAAACATCCACTTATTATTGTGCTTACTACTACACACAGAACATTATACTGAAATATTAACCCCCCTGTCAAACTCCTCCTTGATAACTATAACAGAACACTCAGGCATAATACAAGGCACAAAGCACTCTTCAATATCCCTTGTGTTCATCTCTCCATATGCAAAAATGCTATGCACATATAGGGCCTGAAGATCTGGAATTCATTGCCAGAACATACTTAACCTGTAAACGGTCCACACGTATATACAGTGGACCCCAGCTTTACGATCAGCTCCCAATGTGACCAATTATGTAAGTGTATTTATGTAAGTGCATTTGTACGTGTATGTTTGGGGGTCTGAAATGGACTAATCTAATTCACAATATTCCTTATGGGAACAAATTCATTCAGTAATGGCACCTGAACATACTTCTGGAATGAAATAATATCGTAAACCGGGGGCCCACTGTATACGTTTTTTCAACATTTGAAAGTATGTAAAAAAAGGTAATCTTCTTTTTGTTTTTCTACATTTGAAAATGTGTAAAAAAACTTTGATCTACTTTTTTTTTTGTTATATTTGAAAATATGTAAAAAACTAAGATCTACTTTTGTAGCACTACACGTGTGAACGTAGATCTGCTTGGACCATTTACGGGTTAAGGGCCCTTACCTGCAAATCAATTTAAGGCCCTACTTAGAAATCACCTCATCGCCCAAAATTAACCAGACAAACACTTTACTTAATACCTACCAGGTACTCAAAAAACTCCTAAATAATTTATGACTGCTCAACTATTTGATCATTTACTTCAAACTTAAAATTGTTTTGATTTCATTATTGTAAATTGTGCTCTATGATTGCTCAACTATTTACTCATTACTTCAAACTTATAATTGTTTCAATTTCACTGTTTTAAATTCTGCTAAATTGTAATACAGTGGTACCTCAGTAACGAACTTAATTTGTTCCAGAAGGCTCGAGTGCTGATACCGAATGAATCTGTTCCCATAAGGAATAACGTAAAATAGATCAGTCTGTTTTAGACCCCCAAAAATACACTTACAAAAGCACTTACAAAAATACACTTACGTAATTGTTTGATTTGGGAGCTGTTCGAAACTTGAAGTGTAAATCGTGCTTGATGATTGCTCAAATATTTAATCATTACTTCAAACTTAAAATTCTTTAAACTTCATTGTTTTAAATTGCACTAAATTGTAATACTGTAATTTGTATATACTATATCAAAACTGTAATTATTCTCTACCAAACTTACTAAAGCCATATAGCGTGAACTAGTTGAATATTTGATTTTCTTGTATTCACTGTAACTCACCTAATGACTATATGTAAAATTACAGCACTGTTATTGTCTTATTAATCTTAAGTTTGCCCAAAATGCTGTGCATATAAAGGGGCCTTTGGCATATTCACCAAATTGTTACACTCCTTTGTACAAACATGTATCATGCTAAAATGAACTTGTTATTGTTATTGTTAAAGTTATACATTGTGGCCTCCTACCAAACCGGTGGTTAAGAAGTTAACCTGACGGCCTGCAGTACCACTGGGTATGCCATCAAACCCAATGTGGGGACTGCTGAGCCAGCCTGATTGACAGTGTTCACCAGACTCTCATGGAATACACCTGCTGGTGACTTTGAGTGTTCACCAGACTGCCTCACAGTGTACATCTACTGGCAGTTGAGTGTGTTCACCAGACTGCCTCACAGAGTGGACACCTGCTGACTTAGGCTTCTGTAGCAGACCTCAGGGACCTGTGGGTCTCTGTGTCCGAGGACAGACACGTGGGAAGCCAGCGTATTGTAAACCCGGTGAGTGTTGTGTGCCATGACACAGACACATGGAAAGCCAGGCGGTGTGTAACCTGGTGAGAATTGTGTGTCAGGGAACACGGAAAATCAGGGTTGGGTAACCCGGTGAGTGTGACAGGTGACACACAAGTATTCTTAGAAAAAAAGTCGGTGTTGTAACCTGGTGAGTTAGTGTTAAATGACGCAGTGAAAAGGACGTAAAGAGACCGAGTGTAAAAACATGGGGACAAGGCAGTGTCGTGGGTGTACCATGGTGAAGGAGTGTTATAACACGGAGCAAAGGGTGTCGTCTGACACAGAGAGAAGGGTGTCATATGTGACAGGGCAACAGGGTGTCGTGTGATACACAAGAGAAGGGTGTTATAATGCGGAGACAAGGTGGTGTTATAGGACATGATGAAGGAGTGTCTTAACACTGGGATCGGTAGTGTCGTAAGACACCTGAAGATGGCAGTGACATGACACTGGGGCACTTAGGGTAATGATGATTTACTTTTACATCGATTATGTGACTTTGTATGTTGTATATGACTTTGTATAAAGTAGCTATACCAAAGATAAGAGCAGGAGTCAGACTCCTTGTTATATTTTTATGCAAAATATTTCTAAAGGTAAAGATTAAAAATTTTAGTGTTTATTTTTGTAATCTCGAACTCTTCCATGTTACAACACTAGTAACAGGCTAATGAAAAAAACACTCTACCTATGTAGAGGTAATAGTGTTTTATGTTAAACTAGTGCTTTATAATATTATACCTCAAAACTGCTCGTTAATAAAGAATTGCTCAAGCCACAATATTAACTTCAACGCGCACGAACCTTAACTGACTCACGAACCTTAACTGACTTACAATGCCTCTGGCACCGATCAATCTCAACTCTGTGTGCTCGAGTATGTGTGTCCAGGAAGATCAAGCCTAACCTCTCAGTACTTCTCATAACCTTTTTCTAACCTTCCTTGGGCACTTCCTACACCCTGGATTGATACATTATTTTTAACAATCATCTCTTATTACTAAGAAGATAACTCCAGAAATTTCTGCTAAAGCACTAGAGATAAGGAAGTGTCAGAAAAACAAGGGGAAGCTAAACATTGTTTGTCATTTTGGTTACAGTTAAAAGTTTTTCATAATGGTTTATCCAGGTTTGGACTTATCAAATTTACAGGATAAAAGTTCATTATTGGATAAAATGTTGTAAATGAAAGTTGCATTCTAAATACAGTGTCATTTTTCCTACTTGTCGGCTCATGTCAACGTTCATCTAACATTCACAGTGGGAATTTGTTCCTTCAACTAACAATGTAAACTGTAAAAATAAGATATCATGGAATTCAGTCTATCAACAGAGAGAAATCACGTCAGGGGATCACATCTTCATGAAGTGAAATTTTCTGTTAGGTAAACCCCTCAGAAGAGGTTCCTTGATACTCTTGAGGAGCTCTTGATCTAGTGAATTAGATTTGTGCTCCAGTTCCCTGAATTGAGCACGAATACCTTCCCTCCCCATCTCACAGGCACTGCATAATCCCCATGGGTTTAGCGCTCCTCCATGATACTAATAATCATATTGTTAGTGGGAAAGACCATGCTGAGAGATGACAATTACCCAATAGTAACAGTAACTCTATTAGTGGGGTTGTTACGAAAACTTTGTAACTGCAACACATGAGTCCTAAAACTCACAGTCCAGTGTGTTAACTACTTGGCCAGCTTGCCATGGGTTCAAACCCCACCCGTTCCTTGATTTGTTATTATGATTCTGTAAGTCACATCAGCAGAGACATTGCACTGGTAAGACAACTACGATACAGGTTCACTGAACCCATCCTCCAAATACACAATCAAATATTATTTTCAAAACATAAAATTGATAGATAATAAAGTGAAAATTATTTCATACATTCTGAAAAGCTCCTGGTTATGCAGATTATTTTGGACAGACTAAAACTAAAAACTACTTAGACACTATTGTTGTATAGCTGAAGACAGAATACTGGAATGTAAAGTAAAAGGACACAAGTGCAACTAATGTGACATTTATTGTGGCAACGTTTCGCTCTCCAGGAGCTTTATCAAGCTCCTGGCTTGATAAAGCTCCTGGAGAGCGAAACGTTGCCACAATAAATGTCACATTAGTTGCACTTGTGTCCTTTTACTTTACATATTGTCGGTAATTCTACCAACTTTATTACAATACTGGAATGCTAAGTTTAAAGTAATTAAGTTCTGAAATAATATTCAAATAACTTGCACTCAGGAGAGGGAAAATAATTACATTTCAGTCCGACTTGGACCACTGATGAGCAACACTGAAGCGAAAAGGGAAGAAGGCCAAAATATATATGGGGGGAGGGGGGGATGATGGGAGTGGTAGTGGAAGATCAGAGTATTATATGTAATGATTATTTTTAATAACAAAGCTCGGTATATTGAAAACAGCAATGTTAACATGAGAAGATAGTAATACAAAACTGTATGAAAAATTTTAGTTGTAATAATTATTTGGGGGGATACTTGCCACCTCCAGAACTTGAGTCCTGGAGGTGGGAAGTACAGCGTCTGCACTCTGAAGGACAGGTGGGAATGCTGCATTTGGAATGGTGTCTAAGCTGTAGTGCTGGCATGCTCCTGGCAAGACAGTGATGGAGTGAAAGATAGTGAAAGTGTTTCTTCTTTTTTGGGACACCCTACCTCAGTGGAAGATGGCCAGAGTGTTGAAAGATTTTTTTTATCTGGAGACAGTTGGTGTTAAAAAATAATTAATCTGAAATATATTGGTGACATGAGTGGATATTGTCTCTACAGATGCCAAATAAGGCATCTGTGGAGACAAGGAACCTCATCCATGGAGGCAAAATGTGGGAATGTATCAGAATACAGTAGTACCAACATTGTAGTGCGTGTGAAACATGGGTTTTAAATGTTGCAACGAGGAGGAGGAAGTGGAGATGTGTTTGAGGGCAATGAGTAGTGTGAATATTATTCATAGAATTCAAGGTTTTGAGATTAGGTGTTGAGTTACCAAAAGAATTATTCAAAGAGCTGAGGAGGGGTTGTTGAGGTGTTCTAGACAATCAGAGAATGGAGCAAAAGGGTTGGGGAGAACACACAAGAGAGGTTTTGAGTGATAGGGGCATGGACATCCAACAGGCTTGTGTAAGTGCATTAGGTAGCTTTGGAGGCAAGTGTTTTTTTATGACTTGATGTGTTGTTGGTGTGCTAGCAAGGTAACATATATGAAGGGATTCAGGGAAACCAGTCAGTTGAACTTGAGTCCTCAAGGTGGAAAGCACAGTGCTTGCACTCTGAAGGATGTGTGGGGGATGTTGCAGTTTGGAGAGTCATCTGAACTGTGATGTCAACACACTTTTGCCAAGACAGTGACTGAATGAATGACATTGAAAAAGTTTCCTCTTTTTTGGGTTGCCTACCTTGGTGGAAGATGGCCAGTGTGTATAAAAACAATAATTGCAAAAGTATGAATACTGATTTCAGTCTAGATAAGCAAGCTTCATTAAACATACCTGACAATAGATTTGAATCACTTAGCAGATAGTGAACTTTTAGAATAATCTGGCAGAGTGAGTGTTCCATATTTTTTGGGCCTTTTATTGGCATGGAGTTTCTACTCAGGATGAGTCAAACATGTGAGATAATCAAAGAGATATTTGTTTCTTGTACTGTGCCTATACACCGTTGAAGCTCTCTTAAGTGGAGTTTTAGCAAGGCGTTAATATGTATATTTCCTGTATATACAGTGTCATAAATATGTACATGCATAATTAAGCATTTATCAGACTATATGCCTGACAGTTTCGAGAGGTGTCAGGGCAACTTATGTATGGAAGACGGTGCTCTTGCCACACATCCAGACATAAACAGTGATTGTGATTTACCATACTTTGATGACTGACCTGGAAACTCAAGGGATTCAAATCCAATAGAGAACACTTGGTATCCTATTAAACGTAAACTTCGTGGCATGGATGTCTCCTCTGACCCCAAAATCTGGAGTGCTGGCAAGCAAGTGTAGTAGGGCATTGACCCTTCTATCTTCAGTAAGTTAGCCTTATTGGTGCCTAGGAGACTTAAAGAGTTCAACACGAGAAAGGATAATTCTGTGAAATGATAGTGTTGATAAGGAACCCATATACTATATTTAAGGATTTTATTTCTAAAACAATAGGTTATGATAAGAGGTCTCAATTTCTGTTCATGTGCATGCATATTTATGATGCCTACTATACAGTATTTGTGTGTCATCTGGAACCTGACTGACTGATCTTCTAATTACTGAAAAGAGTGTTGTTGAGTTACAATATTTTTTTGGCGATTTGCTCTTTTAGATCCCTATAAATGAGGTAACAATAGATTAGTATAGTACAGAGGGACTAATGTTGCTTGAGGTATATAGTAATGTATGATCTGAAAGAATGCCCACTATTTTAGAATTTTTCTTAAAGATGTATTGGATAAGTGTTGAGTTTTAAATTGGTATCAAGGTTTACACAGTCGTCCCTCGGTATCTGTGGGGGATTGGTTCCAGGATCCCCTGCGGTTACCAAAATCCATGGATGCTCAAGTCCCATATATAAAATGGTGTAGTATCTGCATATAACCTATGCACATCTTCCCGTATATTTTAAATCATCTCTAGATTACTTATAATACCTAATACATAATACCTAATACAATGTAAATGCTATGTAAATACAGTGGACCCGCATCTCACGATGGCATCTCGTTACGTTAAATCTGCCATACGATACATTTTAACGCAAAAATTTTGCCTCGCCTCGCGCTAAAAAATTCGCCTCACGCGATTTGTCCCAGTCCGGGACGTGTCTCACGTGTGGCCTGAGCATGCCTCAGCTGCCCCGTGGGTGCCAGTGTTTACAAGACAGCCAGTGCAGTCGCATCCACGCATACAATCGGTACATTTCATATTATCACAGTGTTTTTAGTGATTGTACCTGCAAAATAAGTTACCATGGGCCCCAAGAAAGCTTCTAGTGCCAACTATGCAGTAAAAAAGGTGAAAATTACTGTGGAATGAAGAAAGAGATAATTGCTAAGTACGAAAGTGGAGTGCGTGTCTCGGAGCTGGCCAGGTTGTATACCAAACCCCAATCAACCATCGCTACTATTGTGGCCAACAAAACGGCAATCAAGGAAGCTGTTCTTGCAAAAGGTGCAAGTTTGTTTTCAAAACAGAGATCGCAAGTACTCGAAGATGTTGAGAGACTGTTATTGGTGTGGATAAACGAAAAACAGATAGCAGGAGATACCATCTCTCAAGCGATCATATGTAAAAAGGGTGGGAAATATGTACTATCATACCATGGTCAGCTGCTGCTGCACCACCGTCAGCTGCTGCTGCACCACCGTCAGCTGCTGCTGCACCACCGTCAGCTGCTGGTACACCACCGTCAGCTGCTGCTGCACCACCGTCAGCTGCTGCTGCACCACAGTCAGCTGCTGCTGCACCACCGTCAGCTGCTGCTGCACCACCATCAGCTGCTGCTGCACCACCGTCAGCTGCTGCTGCACCACCGTCAGCTGCTGCTACACCACCATCAGCTGCTGCTGCACCACTGTCAGCTGCTGCTGTACCAAAGTCAGCTGCTGCTGCACCACCATCAGCTGCTGCTGCACCACTGTCAGCTGCTGCTGCACCACTGTCAGCTGCTGCTGCACCACGGTCAGCTGCTGCTGCACCACAGTCAGCTGTTGCTGAACCATGGTCAGCTGCTGCTGCACCACCATCAGCTGTTTCTGACCAACATGACTCGTCCTGAACCTGTCCATCCAGCCTGAGTGCCTCAGCTGCCCTGCCGTCATTGTTTACAAGCCAGGGTGGCCGGTTGCATGCATATATTCAATACATTTTGTATTATTCCATTGTTTATAGTGCTTGTAACTGCTAAATAAGCCATGGGCCCAAAGAAGGCTTCTAGTGCCAACCCTGTGGTAAAAAGGGTGAGAAGTATGTACTATCGTACCACGATCAGCTGCTGCTGCACCACCTTCAGCTGCTGCTGCACCACAGTTGGCTGTTGCTGCACCACGGTCAGCTGTTGCTGCACCATGGTCAGCTGTTGCTGCACCACGGTCAGCTGTTGCTGCACCACGGTCAGCTGTTGCTGCACCAGTCAGCTGTTGCTGAACCACGGTCAGCTGCTGTTGTACCACGGTCAGCTGCTGCTGCACCACGGTCAGCTGCTGCTGCACCAGTCAGCTGCTGCTACACCACCGTCAGCTGTTGCTACACCACGGTCAGCTGTTGCTGCACAAGTCAGCTGTTGCTGAACCACAGTGAGCTGCTGTTGCACCACAGTCATCTGTTGCTGCACCACGGTCAGCTGCTGCTGCACCAAAGTCAGCTGTTGCTGCACCACGGTCAGCTGTTGCTGCACCACGGTCACCTGCTGCTGCACCAAGGTCAGCTGTTGCTGCACCACGGTCAGCTGGTCCTAGTGGCACTAAAAGAAGAAGGAAAGTAACCCCAGAAAAGGATGTGCTACCTAAAGTCCTAATGGAAGGGGATTCCCCTTCTAAACATTAACAACTTCCACACTCTCCCCTCCTCCCATCCCATCAATCATCACCAGATCTTCAATAAAGGTAAGTGTCAGTTTGTGTGTATTAAAATTAATATTTCATGTGGTAAATTTTTTTTTTTCATACTTTGTGGTGTCTTGTACGGATTAATTTGATTTCCATTATTTCTTATGGGGAAAATTAATTCACCTTACGATAATTTCGGCATACGATGAGCTCTCAGGAACGGATTAATATCGTAAGGTGGGGGTCCACTGTACAGTACTAGTTACGCTGTATTGTTTACGGTATAATAATGATACTCACACACTTAATGTTTTCCCAGTCTTTGCAATTCTACTGCCTAAAACAAGCTAAAATGAGCAATATTTACATGAACCAGCACTAGAAAAGGTATGTACCAGTATACAGGCAATTATTTTAGATCCGAGAAATCCCAATCCTGAGCTTTAAAGGTTCGTACATCCAGAACTGTTGGCAAAATGTTCTTTGTAGAGTGAACTTGAATGATCAACTTCTCGTAATGAAGAATGTTCAGCAATGAACAAAGACATATTCTACTCTATTCTTAAATCAACACTTAGTTTTTCAAATTAATAAGTTTATTTAGGTACAGCTACACATAAATACACGTACAGTTACACAAATTATAATACATAGTAACATACGTATAAATTACCTAGGATAACCGAAAAAAGTCAGACAAGTGACTTATTTCCATTGGGGTTTTTAATTTCCATTTTTTGTCTTTGTGTACTGAATGGTTCTTCAGTTTTCTTGTGCTTGGCAATATTTTTGTCTTTCACCGTCACTCTGTTTAGCTGCAAATGAACATTCGCAGGACACTATCACTCATGTGAGTCACGTTCGATACATGATTTGGATCTGATTGGCCATGTTCTCGTTTTACTCACCGAGTCACTGTCTTGATGTGTGCAAGTGGATGTGGCTGCAGCTAGGACTGCACATTGATTTGCAATTTTTTTTATGTATTTTAAAAATACTTAATGCTTATGTTTTTACGTTTACTGGTTTTGCTATTTAATAAGAGTACATTTGTACTGCCACACGACCAAAACAAACCTACAATGTGAAAATGGGGGCTTTTGTGAATACTACTGTATACCTGTATGTAATGCTTTTGAACCCCTTTTAATATACCGCAATATTACCTTTCCTTTAAAATTTAATGTTCCCTTAATATCAGGATCGTCTGTAGCGAGTAAAAATACTAATACCGGGTGGTTTGATGGTAAACAGGCAAATTAGCCTACTGATACTAACTGCAGTTTGTACGACTCCATTGCCTGGTTTACCTTAGCCTACGGGTGCTAAGCGGCAACAAATTTTTATAATTAAAGATTATTTTTGTTATTTACTCATTATTTTCTACAAAATAGTTTACACGATTCATTATTAGATCATAAATAGGAGCTTAGAATACTGTTTAGTATGGAAACACTTCTACAGACTTAGGTTGAGGCATGTGGCAAATTCAAATTTTGCTTTTTGGAACTTTCTGATTTTTTTTTTTAATATTTTCAATCTTCAGTGGGTAGAATCTGCAGATGCGGAACCCGTGGATACAGAGGGCCGATTGCATATATGAATTTCCCCCATCTTCTCCTTCAATGTGTGCATTATTTACCTTTTTTTTTTAATTGTATATTTTAGTTTTATCCCAAACACTATGTAGATGTTATCAATATGGAGTGAGAGTTCACTGTTATCCAAGTACATATCTGAGATTGTCATTAACAATCTTGGCAAGATGACAAAAATTGTGTCATTTGGTTTAAGCTCCTGAGAGGCACTGGGCAGGTTACTGATGCAGATAAGAATTAACAGAGGGCCTAGAATGCTGCCCTATGGCACACCTATATTGATAAGTTGAGGTGTTGATACACTGTCATTAATGGTCACATGTTGGTTTCTGTTGTTGTGGAAAAACTTTTTTTATGAGTGTGTGTGTGGCCTCTGATTCTATAATGTTCTAGTTACAGCAGCACGATGTTATGATCTATAGTACCAAACACTTTTTCTTAGATCACTAAAGTGGATCTTTGCATATTTATTATATTTTTCAAGGTGAATGTAGTGTGTCAAACATTTTCATTATCACATCCTTTTATACTTTTTCTGGCCTGAAATCAAAATGGCAGAGATTAAGAATATTATGTTAGCTATAAATAAGCACATTTGATTATGTAATATTATTTCAATAATTTTGGATAATAACAGCAAGTTAGAAACAGACTGAGAGTTATAGATTTCTGGTGGATCTTCATTTTTATGTAATGACAGCCCTTGCTAGCTTATGATAAAAAACACTCTGGTCACCATGGTTGTTTAATATATTTATAGATGGGGTTGTAAAGGAAGTAAATGCTAGGGTACACTACACAAATAACCCGCACATAAAAGAGAGAAGCTTTACTACATTGTAAAATGCTCCAAACTTCAGAACACCCGTGACTTAACCTGAATCCTCACTTTTTCTTTTTCTTTTTCTTCTTCCTCTTCCCCTTTCCTCTCTCCTTTTCTCCTCTGGGTTGTCTTTCTCTCTCCTGTCTCGTGTTTCTGTTCCTTCTTCATTTATTTTATTTCACCACTTCCCCTTTCACGCACCTCTGTGCGCTTGCTCTCCCTCTGTGGGTATCTAGCTCTCTTGCAGTGCTCCCCTTACTTTGTATTTGACTGGCTCGTCTTCCTTATTTCCCACTTCTTCCGCTACCACTACTACTACCTCTTCTTCTTCTACTACAACTACTGTTGAAATTAAGACACATGTGCGGCGTCTGGTTGTCTTTGTTGTGGACGTTTCGCCATCCAGTGGCTGGCTGGATGGCGAAACGTCTACGATGGGGATGCCCGGGCGTTGTGCATGTGTCTTAATTTCATCCTGTCGGTATTATATACAATTCTTGTACTACTACTACTACTACCACCTCTTCCTGCCTATATATAGCCGTCCTGCTCCACCTCTGTTAGTGTGACTTTGTCAATGGTCCAAGTCGGACCGAAACGTCGTCGTAAGCTTCTCTCTTTTATGTGCGGGTTATTTGTGTATTGTTCCAGTCACGGTATTGTGCCTTTTTGTTATTTAATGCTAGGGTGTTCGGGAGAGGGGTGGGTTTTAAATTATGGGGAATCAAATTCAAAATGGGAATTGACACAGTTACTTTTTGCTGATGATACTGTGCTTATGGGAGATTCTAAAGAAAAATTGCGAAGGTTAGTGGATGAGTTTGGGAATGTGTGTAAAGGTAGAGAGTTGAAAGTGAACATAGAAAAGAGTAAGGTGATGAGGGTATCAAATGATTTAGATAAAGAAAAATTGGATATCAAATTGGGGAGGAGGAGTATGGAAGAAGTGAATGTTTTCAGATACTTGGGAGTTGACGTGTCGGCGGATGGATTTATGAAGGATGAGGTTAATCATACAATTGATGAGGGAAAAAAGGTGAGTGGTGCGTTGAGGTACATGTGGAGTCAAAAAACGATATCTATGGAGGCAAAGAAGGGAATGTATGAAAGTATAGTAGTACCAACACTTTTATATGGGTGTGAAGCTTGGGTGGTAAATGCAGCAGCGAGGAGACGGTTGGAGGCAGTGGAGATGTCCTGTTCAAGGGCAATGTGTGGTGTAAATATTATGCAGAAAATTCGGAGTGTGGAAATTACGAAAAGGTGTGGAGTTAATAAGAGTATTAGTCAGAGGGCTGAAGAGGGGTTGTTGAGGTGGTTTGGTCATTTAGAGAGAATGGATCAAAGTAGAATGACATGGAAAGCATATAAATTTATAGGGGAAGGAAGGTGGGGTAGGGGTCGTCCTCGAAAGGGTTGGAGAGAGGGGGTAAAGGAGGTTTTGTGGGCAAGGGGTTTGGACTTCCAGCAAGCGTGTGTGAGTGTGTTAGATAGGAGTGAATGGAGACGAATGGTACTTGGGACCTGACGATCTGTTGGAGTGTGAGCAGGGTAATATTTAGTGAAGGGATTCAGGGAAACCGGTTATTTTCATATAGTTGGACTTGAGTCCTGGAAATGGGAAGTACAATGCCTGCACTTTAAAGGAGGGGTTTGGGATATTGGCAGTTTGGAGGGATATGTTGTGTATCTTTATATGTGTATGCTTCTAAACTGTTGTATTCTGAACACCTCTGCAAAAACAGTGATAATGTGTGAGTGTGGTGAAAGTGTTGAATGATGATGAAAGTATTTTCTTTTTGGGGATTTTCTTTCTTTTTTGGGTCACCCTGCCTCGGTGGGAGACGGCCGACTTGTTGAAAAAAGAAAAAAAAGAAAAGGTGATACCACATGCCAGCTTTCTTATATATGAATGGTGGACCAATATACCATTATTAGTGGCATACTGACTTTGTTTCCTGACTCATTTTTTAGTAAATATGGTATTGTACAGTGCCTGCACTCTAAAGGAGGGGCGGGATATTTGCTGTTTGGAGGGGTATCTGAACTGTTGTATCTGTGCACCTCTGGAAAGACAGTAATGGGGTGAGTGATTGTGAGAGTTTCTTTTCTGGGTCACCCTACCTTGGTGGGAGATGGCCAGTGATTAAAAAAAAAAATAATCAAAGTTACCTCTGCATAATCGGTTGAGAACAGAGTGCGCTTGAGAAATCAGTGGAGTAATCTTTAACTTGGGTATGAGAGTTTAGTATTTTGCTGGCTAGATTTGATTCAACAGTCAAGAAGTTTTTTTTTTTTAGTTTATTTACTGTTTCATTGATTTTGATTGGAAGCTCATGAGGAAATGGAGAAAAATCCTTCCTCCGTAAGCCATGCGTGTCATAAGAAGCGACTAAAATGCCAGGAGCAAGGGGCTAGTAATCCCTTCTCCTGTATACATTACTAAATTTAAAATGAAGAAAAACTTTACGTTCCTTATTTTTCAGGTCACCCTGCCTCAGTGGGAGACAGCCGATGTGTTAAAAAAAAAAAAAAAAAAAAAAAACTTTGGTCTTAGAAAATTTACTTGAACCCAAAATATGACAAAGTGTTTTCCAGGATTTTTCTTATACAGTGGTCCCTCAATAATCGTCCATAATCCGTTCCTGGAAGTGGGACTATTATCGAAATGGACGATTTTCGAATCAATTTTCCCCATAAGAAATAATGTAAATCCAATTAATTCGTTCCAGACACCTAGAAGAATCAACAAAATTTTTTTTTTTACCTAAAAGATAGATTTACATGCACAAAAGAATGAACATTCAACATGACAGTTACCTATATTGAAGGCTGTTGTTGATGAATGGAAGACAGGGAGGAGGAGAGAGGGAAGAGAGGTTATTTGGAAGGGGAATCCCCCTCCATAAGACTCTAGGGCACTAATAAAATGTATAAATGAACATTGGTAATAGGGGTAGTTGATGAGTGGAATGGTCTGCCTAGTAGGGTGATCGAAGCTAAAACATTGGGTAGTTTCAAATTTAGGCTGGATAAATACACGAGTGAGAGGGGTTGGATTTGAGTTGGACTTGCACCTGAGCTTATTGCTTGGGTAGCATTTGTTCTGTTAGTGGGTTGGATTTGTGAAGGACCGGCCTAGTATGGGCCAACAGGCTTATTGCAGTGTTCCTCCTTTCCAATGTTCTAAAAGCTATGGCTTGGGTAGTTTCAAATTTAGGCTGGATAAATACACGAGTGAGAGGGGTTGGATTTGAGTCGGACTTGCACCTGAGTTTATTGCTTGGGTAGCATTTGTTCTGTTAGTGGGTTGGATTTGTGAAGGAACGGCCTAGTATGGGCCAGCAGGCCTGTTCCAGTGTTCCTACTTTCTTAAGTTCTTATTTAACATCACACTTACCAGTAGGGTGATCGAGGCTAGGACCTTGGGTAGCTTTAAGAAGAGATTAGACAAATATACGAGTTGGAAGAGCTGAGTTTGATTTGTATCATTGGGTACGGGAGTAAATTCTTGGGTAGCTTTGGGTGGAGGTCATTTTGATAAGGACCTGCCTTGTATGGGCCAGTAGACCTGCAGTGTTCTTCCATTGTTATGTTCTTATTGGCTATTTGTTTGTGTGAGGGAGGGATGGCAAGTTTATTGTTGGAGAATATGACACTAATATCAACTCTATGGCTTATTTATCTATCACAATTCAACTAATATGACATAATAAACAATATTAATAACATAGAAACATGGAATATACTCTTGAATGAATAAAATAAGTCATTACGTATGTCACGAGAGGTGTTGTATTGTGTTGTTGTTGGGTATATAAGGGCCACTGAGTGTAAGCCGTCCATAATGGTGGTGAAGCAGCAGCTGAGTTGGCGGTGGTTTTTGTAGCCCTATATAACTCCAACAACATTGGAGGAGTTGGTAGAATCACTGAATCACTAAAGAAGGAACCCACTACCACCATCACTACGACCTTCTACCACTATTACAACTGTTGCCACCATCACTACTACCTTCTACCACGATCACTACTACCTTGTACCACCATCACTACTAACTTCTACCACCATCACTACTACCTTCTACCACCATCACTACCACCAAAGAAAGCTTCTAGTGCCAGCCCTTTGGTAAAGAATGTGAGAAACACATTATTTATGAAAAATTTTGTAGAAAAATACAAAGATGGTGGTGGTAGAGTGGAAGCAGTTGTGATAGTGGTTGATGAACATAAGAACATAAGAAAGGAGGATCACTGCAGCAGGCCTGTTGGCTGCCCAACAACAACACAATACAACACCTCTCGTGACATACGTAATGACTTATTTTATTCATTCAAGAGTATATTCCATGTTTCTATGTTATTAATATTGTTGGCTGCAAATGAGTGGATAGAGTTATCAGAGCTTATTTCTTGGGTAGCATTGAGGACTGGGTTGAGAAAATGTTTTGTTAGTGGGATGAATTGTAAAGGACCTGCCGAGCATGGGCCAACAGGCCTGCTGCAGTGATCCTCCTTTCTTATGTTCATCAACCACTAACACAACTGCTTCCACTCTACCATCACCATCTTTGTATTTTTCTACAAACTTTTTCATAAATTATGTGTTTCTCACATTCTTTACCAAAGGGCTGGCACTAGAAGCTTTATTTGGAGCCATGGTAGCTTATTTAGCACTTGCAAGCACTAAAATCAATGGAATATTATGAAATATTTTGTAGGAACATGTGAGGGGACCGTCACTCACTGGTAAACAATGGCACACTGGCTGGGAAGGAAAGGCCGAGGCGGCTCAGAGCGTGAGTACACGTCTGGGACAAAGGACTATTAGGACTATTAGCGAGTTACAAAACCATTTGCGAGCCAATATTTTGACGGAAAAACAGGACTATTTCTGAAATGGACGACTTTCAGGCCGGACGATTATTGAGGGACCACTGTATCTCCTTTTACCTCATTACACCTGAGATCATAATACAGTTGTCTGGATATCTTTATAAGCTTGGTCAGTGTTGACATATATATTTTAGTTAGTTCTCTGAGTATTAAGCATAATCTGTATTGTTCTTCATAGTTATACTTTTTATGTCAAAGGATTTGAGGATTTGGTTGGTTAGCAATGAACTATTTAGTCTCTTGTGACCTATTTTGCTTTGAAGACAATGTTTATTATAGAGGTTTTGAGATTTTTTTTTTTTTGTGGGAATTTGAGCTTACATGAGTTGCTGTCTGGATTGCTGTTAAATTCTCATTTAACAGCAATCTATACTGTTAAATGAGGATCTAATGAGAATGTAATGATCAAGCTATGAGACTTTCATTATTTTCCCACATATTATCATGTAGTTCTTTCCTATTTCACCCAAGTGTCTTTTTCCAAGAGATACAGTGAACCTGAACCTATTTACGTTCATATTCTAAAGTCCTTAACCAACAGCTTCCTTTGAGAGTACCTAGACTTAGTAAATAATTAAAAAAAATACCCAGGTATATAATGTTAATATACTACAAGATTGTGTATACCATATTTGAGGTAAGATTAGACATATGCAACACCTGCAAGACTGTAGGACTATTTACTTTATATTCTGTCCTCAAATATCCTCTCACTACTGAACTGACACAGTCATTGGTTGGAGAAATATTTTCACATGAAAATACCCAGGTACTGCCCATCTGTCTAGCTCATGTTGTTGACATGTTGTTGTTCACAAATTTCTTTAGCGTTTTGGAGAACTTGGATTCAGTTTTGCGATCTGGGTCTGGCTGGAGATCAGACTCGAATCTTCCGAGCTCATTGATATAGCCACAACTCATCTTGCTGTAAGGTAAAAGCTTGAATAGTGTAATAATACAGGAGCTACTCAATATACAAACAAGTTACCTTCTTGGTTTCTGAACCAAGAAATGAGCTGTTTATATAGTAAACAATAGTACAGAGGATGGTTATGCTTCATGAGTGTTACTGTTGGGGCTTGGAAATTGTAAGACTTGAATTGATTCCTTAGTATTGTGTTTGTAAGTGTGTGTGCATGTGTGTGTGTAACTTGGGACCTTTGTAAGTGTGGAAGTATGTCACTCTGGATATTTGTGTGTAGATAAGTGTAATTCAGGACCCTTTTAAGTGTGAATGTGCATAACCTGGTACATTTCTGTGTATGGATGTGTGTAACTTGGGACATTTATAAGTGTGGATGTATGTAACATCAGGCCATTATAAGTTAAGAGAACCTTTGTAGAAAAGAACACTTGTGGACAGTTCATCAGTCCTAATAAAGCCACTTAAGGCAGAACGTTTCCTCTAATAAACATCCTGATTTATACACAAGTGTTCTTTTCCACCAGTTTGTTGTTATCACCATTTACAACCCCCCTACTGCAACTGAGTCACCTGATAACTTGAATATCTTCCTGCCTGAAGTATAACAGCTGGGACACTGGACTTATGGTAGAGTAAATACACCGAACTTGATCAAGAGAGATTCCATCAACCTGCACACAAGCATCAAGGCTGTTTTATGACTGGTAAGTGTACACAAAGAATTCTTCCTCCGTAAGCCATGCACGTCGCAAGAGGAGACTAAAATGCCGGGAGCAAGGGGCTAGTAACCCCTTCTAGCAAGGGGCTAGTCACCCTGCCTTTGTGGGATACGGTCGGTTTGTTGAAAAAAAAAAAAGTGTACACAAACTGGATACGTAAAACTAAGTGTTCACATAATTTCTTATGTGAGAGAAATAAAGAGATTCTGTATAAAAAAAAAAGCATAGCATATAATGTAGCATTTTTTACACAAAATATTTTATTTACAAGATGAAATATAAAACAAAGGTTACATGAATTCAAAAGTAGATAAAAGTTTCTTCATACAGTAAAAAGCATACTGTACTCACCTGTTATTCTAGCCAATAAAATAACCTAGCAAATGCCAAGTCAAACCTTCTGTCTTATGTTAACAGAATTAATAAAATGAGTGAGATACTGGTATTTAGTAAGGAATATTATAGAGTATGCATAATGAACAATGAATGTGTTCTGTAATCACGAGGGAAATACATCACTGAAATTGTCTTGAGAAATGGAAGATGGAGAGAGAGGAGGTACCGAGGACTCCACGCTTGACCTACTGCTGTGTTGTGATCTCAGGGTCACACTGGTCACATCCTTGATGATCATCTCTGCTACTTTGTAGGCCATGTCTTCTTTAACCTTATCTTCATCCATGTTCACAAATTTCTTTAGCGTTTTGGAGAACTTGGATTCAGTTTTGCGATCTGGGTCTGGCTGGAGATCAGACTCGAATCTTCCGAGCTCATTGATATAGCCACAACTCATCTTGCTGTAAGGTAAAAGCTTGAATAAACACAAATGCACAAATGTATAAACAAAACTGTTATATATATTGAACAGCAACATTCACACCACATTTAGAGGATGAAGCAAGATAGGATGACTTTGAGTGTGTATAAATTTGTAGTGGAGGGAAGGTGGGGTAGAGGTCATTCTAGGAGAGGATGGAGGGAGGAGGTAAAAGAAGTTTTATGTGCAAGGGGCTTGGACAAACAGCAGGCATATGCAAGCATGTTAGATAGGAGTGGAGACAAATGCTATTCGGGACCTGACGAGCTGTTGGAGTGTGAGCAAGGTAATATTTTGTGAAGTGATTCAGGAAAACAGGTTAGCTGGACCTGAATCCTGGAGGTGGGAAGTAAAATGCCTGCAATCTAAAGGAGGGGTTTGGGATACTTGCTGTTTGGGGGGACATCTACACTGTTGTATCTGTGTGCCTCTGGCAAGACAGTGATAGTGTGAATGGCGGTGAAAGTGTTTCTTTTTCAGGTAACCCTGCCTCAGTGGGATATGGTCAATGTGTTAAAAAATATATAGACAAGTAGAAGAGTAGAACACATGTGCAAGGTTGATGGACTGATCACATAATTTTTTACCTCCCCACTGCTCCTGCTGTCTCCGTACTCAGTCACCTTTATATTCCATTGAAGAAGCCTACTGTCTAAGTGAATCATTTTATAAATAAAAGTACCTACCAGTATGTAAGTACATAGCATGTATTTACTTCTCAAGTTTCCCAAATATGTACCTACTTCTTAAAACCCATTTGCCCTCACTGGGTGGAAGTGAGAATGAGAGCAAGAAGCAGTGCAAATGCTGCCCTTCCCTACACATCTGCCACCCCAGTCTTCTCCCATACCACACACTCAACCATAACAGTGAGCAAGTAGTGACCATACGTGAATAAGAATAGGAGAGTGAGAATGAGAAAGAGATAGTCCAGCTACAGTCCACCCCTACACATGTCTAACTGACAATTCTGCTAGATATTTGCCCCTTCAGTGAGGTCACCTCTATAGATCTACTATACAAATTGTACTGCATACTGTACTCTATCTAGTTAACCAGGACTCTAGCTTGGCTGGATTCAAGTCCTGGAAATGGGAAGCACAGTGCCTGGACTCTGAAGGAGGGGTGAGGATGCTGCAGTTCATTGGGTCATCCGAACTGTGATGTAGCACAAATTTTGGAATAGGTGAGTGAATTAATGACAGCTTATGTTTTTTTATTTTTTAACAGGCTGGCTGTCTCCCGCCAAGGCAGGGTAACCCCAAAAAAAGAACATTTTCACCATTGTTTATACTATCAGTCTTGCCAGAGGCATGTATTTATGACAGGTTAGATGTCTCTCAAACCCAGGGGTAGGCAAACTTTTCAATGCCATCAACTGAGAACTATACTTGTCTGATAATGTTTGTGTAACAGCTCGTGTTTTCAACAAAGGAAAATGAACAAAGTTTTGCTCATTCAGCTGCATATACATGAGCATATGACTTGATCTTGGTGGGTCGCATGAAAACCTTTGGTGGGCAGCAGTTTGCCCATCCCTGCTCTAACCCCTTAACCCTTTCAGGGTTTCGGACGTACTAGTACGGCTTACGCACCAGGGCTTTTGACGTACTAGTATGCCTAAATTCTAGCGCCCTCAAATCTAGTGAAAGCTGGTAGGCCTACATATGAAAGAATGGGTCTATGTGGTCAGTGTGCGCAGTATACAAAAAATCCTGCAGCACACAGTGCGTAATGAGAAAAAAAAAAACTTTGACAGTGCTTTTGGATTAAAACAGTGACTTTGCACTGTATTTTTGTATGGTATTTATTGTTGTATTCTAGTTTTCCTGGTCTCATTTTACAGAATGGAAGACATATTACAGAAATTGAGATGATTTTGACTGGTTTTACAAAGAAAAGTACCTTGAAATTGAGCTCAAAGTAGCAGAAATGTTCGATTTTTACCAAAGTTCAAAAGTAAACGAATCATGCTACGCGTCCAATACACGTCAACTGATGAGTCTAATATTCTTTCACAAGTGCGCTGATATTATTTATACCATTTCTACACTAATGCAGTAGTCTGCATAACAGTAAATCTTTTATTTTTGTGAGAATAAAAATTCAAAGTGGAAAGCAAAAGACTGTAAAAGGGGTGTGGGGATGTGACTAATGAACAGAGGAAATGTTATTTTAGTGCCAGGAATGTCTTTCTTGTTTATTCTGGACCCTATTCAGAAATTGGCATCTTTTGAAATTTGTGTGAAATTGGCAAAATTGCTAAATTCTGATTACTTTATTGGATAGTTGAAATTGGTAAATGGGTGGTTTCTTGTATTCATTCGATAGAAAAAATGGAGTTCTAGTGAAATAGTTATGATTTCTGTCGACCAGTACACTGGAATTGGCCGAAAATGGGGCTCAAAGTAGGCAAAATCGCCAATGTGTAAACATCGTCGAGACCGCTAACTTCGCAAGAGCATAATTCCATAAGTTTTCCATTAAATTTCATACTTTTGGTGTCATTATGATCGGGAAAAGATTCTCTATCTTTTCATAAGAAAAAATAATTTTTTTTTTAAAAATTGGCGACCCTGAGAACAATCTCGGAGAGGGCCTGGCGACCCTGAAAGGGTTAACTGTCCAAACGTAGATCTATGTTCTTATTAATAGTGCTCCAAACGTAGATCGTTTTATTTTTCCTGCCTCCAAATTTGACACAATTGGGTAGAGACATGGCTGACAAATAGACAGCAGAGAGTTTGCATAAATGGGGAGAAATCAGAATGGGGGCACGTCACAAGCGGTGTTCCTCAGGGGTCAGTGTTGGGCCCGTTGTTGTTCACAATTTACATAAACGACATAGATGAGGGAATAAATAGCGACATAAGTAAATTTGCTGATGACACCAAAATAGGCCGTCCAATTCATTCTAATGAGGACACTAGAGCACTCCAGGATGATTTGAATAGACTGATGCAATGGTCGGAGAAGTGGCAGATGCAGTTTAATATTGACAAATGCAAAGTTGGACAGTTAAATAACCATGCCACATATAAACTAAATAATGTTGATCTTAATACTACTGATTGCAAAAAGGATTTAGGAGTTCTGGTTAGTAGTAATCTAAAACCAAGACAACGGTGCATTAGTGTTCGCAATAAAGCTAACAGAATTCTTGGCTTCATATCTAGAAGTATAAATAATAGAAGTCCTCAGGTTGTTCTTCAAGTCTATATATCCTTGGTTAGGCCTCAGTTAGACTATGCTGCTCAGTTCTGGCCACTGTATTACAGAATGGATATAAATGCTCTGGAAAACATAGAGGAGGATGACAAAGATGATCCCATGTATCAGAAATCTTCCCTATGAGGATAGACTGAGGCCCTGAATCTGCACTCTCTCGAAAAGCGTAGAATTAGGGGGGATATGATCGAGGTATATAAATGGAAAACAGGAATAAATAAAGGGGATGTAAATAGCGTGCTGAAAATTTCCAGCCAAGACAGGACTCGCAGCAATGGTTTCAAGTTGGAAAAATTCAGATTCAGGGAGGATATAGGAAAGCACTGGTTTGGTAATAGAGTTGTGGATGAGTGGAACAAACTCCCGAGTACAGTTATTCAGGCTAAAACGTTGTGTAGTTTTAAAAATAGATTAGATGAATACATGAGTGGGTGAGGGTGGGTGTGAGTTGGACCTGACTAGCTTGTGCTGTTGGGTCTGGTGCAGTGCTCCATCCTTGAGTGAAGATGACCAGACTGGGTGGGTCTTTGGGCTAATCCGAGGGGGGGGGATCACTGGTCTAATCCGGGGGGGGGGGGAGAATCATTGGTCTAATCTGGGGGGGGGGATCATTGGTCTAATCTGGGGGGGGGGGACATGGACCTGCTCTGCATGGGTCAGTAGGCCTGTTGCAGTGTTCCTTCTTTCTTATGTTCTTATGAGATGCCTGGTCAGCATAGAATGGGTCTTAACACTCGGTGTGCGCAATACAGGTCTCCCTCCACATTTGTGAGGTTTGGGGATCGAGAACCTCGCAAATGTTGAAAAATCGCGAATGTTTGGTGCACAAATATATTGTAGGGAAATATAATAATAGAATTTACTTGGCCTAACAATACTACTTCCTTAACCTATTGAACCATGAACAATCATAAAACACATGAAAACATTGTAAAATATTGTACTAGTGCCATCCCTTTGGTAAAGAAGGTGAGAAAGACTCTAGAATTCAAGAAAGAACTTGTAGCAGAGTACCAAAGTGGAGGAGGAAGAGAGAGGGGAGAAAGTGCCTTCTTCAGTGATTCAACAATATGTACGATACTATAGCAGCATAAGCTGATAAAGGCTATAGCGCCAGCCAGTGATAAAGTGTAGCATTAACAGTGTAGCAAGTAAGTTAAGCAATTAATCGATAGAAAAAGGACAGCACGAACCTAACTCCTCCAATGTTGTTGGAGTTATATAGGGTGACTGACAACACCGCTGCCTCTGCTGCCGCCTCCACCACCACTATGTACGGCTTATGCTCTCAGTGGCCCTTTTACAACCAACAACAACAACACAGCAACACTTGTGACATACTTAATGACATATTTTATTTATTCTAGAGTATATGTCATGTTTCTATGTTATTAATATTGTTTATTATGTCATATTATATGAATAGTGATAGATAAATAAGCTGTAGAATTTATATTAGTGTCATACTGAAGAACTATCTTGTCCTATCTCCAAACTAACTCTGCCACCACCACAATTCCTAACATATGTAATGACACATTTTAAATATGATTGGGCGGCTGGACATTTGTGAAAGTTCGAAGCCCACAAAAGTGGAACTCGCAAATGTGGAGGGAGACCTGTATTAAAAAAAATCTGGGACCACTTAATACCTTGTGGTAGCACCAGTTCAATTGAGCGCCAGCTAGAGCAAACATCATGGCAAACACCAGGGATTCACTAATGTCATGTTGTATTAACACTCCCCTTTTAAGAGGAAAGGGATACTGACCCTGAGTTTAGTGTCTTTGAGATGGATGTGGACACAAGTGGCCGAGGAAATATCAAAAACCTTGATGTGCAACATATGCAACATTTGTGTCACACCTTTTAATTTTGATACCATTGGTGGTGTCATCATGCCAGGATGTCCTATAACCTATGTCCTAAGTAAAGAGAAACAATTCTGAAAGGTGTAATATGTATTCGGCAGGCCGGCTGGCTGGATGATTGACTCACGCTGTCTCTATCTCACTGTCTGTATTTATCTGTCTGTATTTATCTGTCTGTATTTATCTGTCTATCTGCCTCTATCTCACAGGTACACATAAGTACAGTTATACATAGTGTAAATTACCTAGGATTACCCAAAAAATTCTCCATGGGGAAGTGGAACAGAATTCTTCCTCAGTAAGCCATGTGTGTCGTAAGAATCGACTAAAATGCTGGGAGCAAGGGGCTAGTAACCCCTTCTCCTGTATACATTACTAAAGTTAAAAGAGAAACTTTTGTTTTTCTTTTTGGGTCACCCTGCCTCGGTGGGATACAGCCAGTTTGTTGAAAGAAGAAGAACCCGAAAAATCCAGACAAAGTGCTATACTGTACTGTGCTTGTAGATATAAGGCATAATAAGCACGACTACGGCCTGAGCTTGCTACCATCTGCAGCTCATAAGACTGCTATCCCCATGAGCCCCTTTGGGGCGGGGCAGATGGTAGACACCAAAGGCCTAGCTTCTCTCTACGAGCCCCGTGAGGGCGGGGAATGTGGCTAGGCCTGGGGACACTTGGTCCCAAAGATGAGGAGGTACTTGTACCTCCTCCCATGGGAGACTTAAGTCTTGAGACACTCCCCAGATAGGGAGCCAAGGCCGGGTCACCACTACTTGGAAAAGACCCGGGCCGGGAGAATACCGGCGAATAAAAAAAAAAAAAAAAAAGCACGACTGGCAAGTAACGCGCATTTTCACTTGATCAGGAATCAGACACGATGACTCTGCATCGTGTATAATACCTGCTGGTTCATGAGCGGCTCTCTCTGAGACAGAAAGAAGAGACGAGCAAAGAGACAGGAAGACAAACACAGGCAGACAGAAAGATAGATAAGCAGAGACTGAGATAAACATAGACAGAGCTAGACAGATAGAGACAATGTTAATGTGCATATGTGACCAAGGCAGGTGAAAATATTCATCTGTCATTGTGTTTGTGACAATTTGAGTACTATTTCAGTACCTAATATCAGTGTCAGAACAAAGACAGGCTATAAAATCACAAGAACTACTACATATTGTAATTATCAGAACATAAAAATTATATATCATGAGAAAAAAAAGGCATGTCAGCAACACTACTGCAAGCGGCAGGACTCCATGTTGCCATCAGGTGAGCATCAGTGCCAACTTGGTAGTCTTATATCTCGGTAAGTACTGACTCTAAATTTTTTTTTTTTGGTCTTATTACACATAGAATATTGCCCTCCTTATTAAGAAAAAAAATTTAAATATTCAGAGCACTAGCAGTGACAACGTAGATCTACATTTGGACAGTTAACAGGCTAAACTGCTAATATCCAAAACCCCTTCTTTCAAGTCCAGGCATTGTACTTCCCACCTCCGGGACTCAAGTCCGGCTGACCGGTTTCCCTGAATTCCTTCACAAAATGTTACCCTGCTCACACTCAACAGCTCGTCAGGTCTCAAAAACCACTTGTCTCCATTCACTCCTATCTAACATGCTCATGCACATTTGCTGGAGGTCCAAGCCCCTCAAACACAAAACCTCCTTTACTCCCTCCCTGCACTCCTTCCTAGGACAACCCCTACCCTGCCTTCCTTCTCCTACAGATTTTTACACTCTCTATGCCATTCTACTTTGATCAATCCTCTTTAAATGACCAAACCACCTCAACAACTCCTCTTCAGCCCTCTGACTAATACTTTTAGTAACTCCGCACCTCCTCCTAATTTCTACACTACGAATTCTCTGCATAATATTTACACAACACAATACCCTTAGACATGACATCTCCACTACCTCCAGCCGCCTCCTCACTGCAGCATTCACAACCCAAGCTTCACACCCATATAAGAGTGTTAGTATCACTTTACTCTCGTATATTTCCTTCTTTGCCTTCATGGATAACAATATAGATATTAGAACATAAAGAGAACAACACACAAATACTACCTAAAATTTTTCCTCCGCCAGAGTGAGTCTGGGTCGGTAATTTGCGTTTCATCTATCCTCATGGCAAGTGTGGGGTCATCCAAGTTGCGGAAGCGATGGGGCGCTGATGTATCCATCGCCAGGAGTGTGTTGTGAGTGCTGATTCCTGCCCCACCATAGCTGCTGCTCTGCTCACTACTGCATGTACTCTCAGAACCTACAGAGAAGACACATTTATTATAGACAGGATTATCTTAATGGGGAAGCACTAAACCTGTAGGAGCCATACAGCAGGGAGGAAACACTTGTTCATAACTTCACGCCAGTCACAGGCTCAGATTATAAGGAATTGAGGCTACGCTTCAGTGCAATTTTTTTTTTTAACACATCGACTGTTTCCCACCAAGGTAAGGTGACCCAAACCTCATTACCTTCTCTGTCCACTCCTTGTATGACCCATACAGGTTTAGCACTGATTCTGAAGACAAGTTGCAATGTTAGTGAATGAATTTGGGAGGGTATGTCAAAGGAGGATATTACATGTGAAAACAGGAAAAAACAAGATAATGAGAGTAACAAAAATCTAGGCAATTAAAGATTGGATATCAGAGTGGAGAGAATATGAAGGATGTGCTGAGATATCTGGGAGTAGACTTATGTACTTACAAGCTAAGAGCTGTTACCTACATCAGCTCTTGAAAGCCTTTTTATTGTTATGAGACATAAAAATATGGAACAGGGTGAAGTTGGAGCCATCTGTGGGCCAGCAATTTCAATAGCTCAACTGAAAACCAATGAAAATGTGGAACACTGAAAAGAGTGTGCCGAATATGTGAGGCTCTCCTGTAATACTAAATGGCCACGTAGATATATTGCCTAATACAATCTCTAAACACTAGTTAACATTACAAAGGTAAGGATTACATTCTAACTATAGCTGTACTCACCAGAACGCTTCTTTCGGCCGAGCAGCTCCACACTGGTTTTCACCGTGTTAATTAACTCACTCAGGTACTTGATGTGCAGGTTGGAGGATAAATAACCAGGCAAGAAATCCTGCAACAACATTTAGGAATAAATTCTGCAATTCATTAAGTAATTACTAAATTCAAAGATAAGACTAGTGGTAAGCCCAGAGTGTGAAACACAGCTTTTTATTGATGAATTAGGCATGTGTGTTAACACCTAACTTTGAGAGGCAGTAAACATTTTCAAGGTTAAGGAGCTCGTCTACTGTCATCAGTTTCAATACCAATGTTTATCTCATCTTCCACTGTCTCCAGTTTCAATACCAATGTTGAGGTAATGTTTATGTCATCCTCCACTGTCTCCAGTGGAATAATTACCTTACCAGGTAATGATTACCTAAACAGGAGGGGTGAGGATGTTATACAGTGGACCCCAGCATACCGTTGGCATCACATAACGTTAAATCCGCATAGCGATACATTTTATCACTAAAATTTTGCCTCGCATAGCGCTAAAAAACTCGCTCAACGCTATTCGTCCGAGACGCGTCTATGTGAGGTCTGAGCCAGCCTCACATGTTCCGCCGGTGACATTGTTTACAAGCCAGCCTCCACGGTAACATCTAAGCATACAATCGGAACATTTCGTATTATTACAGCGTTTTTGGTGATTTTACCTGCAAAATAAGTGACCATGGGCCCCAAGAAAGCTTCTAGTGCCAACCCTGTGGTAAAAAGGGTGAGAAATATTATCGAAATACTGTGGTACCATGGTCAACTGCTGATGCTGCTGCTGCTGTAGCACTGTCAGCTGCTGCTGCTGCTGCTGTAGCACCGTCAGCTGCTGCTGCTGCTGTACCACCGTCAGCTGCTGCTGCTGCTGTAGTACCGTCTGCTGCTGCTGTAGTACCGTCTGCTGCTGCTGTAGCACCGTCTGCTGCTGCTGTAGCACTGTCAGCTGCTGCTGCTGCTGTAGCACCGTCAGCTGCTGCTGCTGCTGTACCACCGTCAGCTGCTGCTGCTGCTGTAGTACCGTCTGCTGCTGCTGTAGCACCGTCTGCTGCTGCTGTAGCACTGTCAGCTGCTGCTGCTGCTGTGGCACCATCAGCTGCTGCTGCTCCTGCTGTACCACCATCAGCTGCTGCTGCTGTAGCACCGTCTGCTGCTGCTGTAGCACCATCTGCTGCTGCTGTAGCACTGTCAGCTGCTGCTGCTGTAGTACCGTCTGCTGCTGCTGTAGCACTGTCAGGTGCTGCTGCTGCTGCTGTAGCACCGTTGTTGGTGTGGCTTATTGAGAATACCAAGAAACAATTAACCCCAGAGGGTTAGCCACCCAGGATAACCCAAAAAAGTCAGTGTCATTGAAGATTGTCTAACTTATTTCCATTAGGGTCCTTAATCTTGTCTCCCAGGATGCAACCCACACCAGTCGACTAACACCCAGGTGAACAGGGAAAAATGCCTGGAACTAGTGCTCATATTGGTGAATTTAAAGCCAGCAAAGGTTGGTTTGAGAGATTTAAGAATCGTAGTGGCATACACAGTGTGATAAGGCCTGTTCTGGAAGAAAATGCCAAACAGGACCTACAGTACTCAGGAGGAAAAGGCACTCCAAGGACACACTGTCTCATCAGTCATTGCTGCATCTTCAATAAAGGTAAGTGTCATTTATTCTTCATTTAGTAGAGTAGTACATGCACAATATATACTGTGCATGTACTACTCTACTATTGTGCATGTATCCTTCTCTTTGTGTGTAGGAAAATGTACATTTCATGTGGTAAAAATTTTTTTTTTCATACTTTTGGGTGTCTTGCACGGATTAATTTGATTTCCATTAAATGGAGAGTTAGAGGTATTGGGAAGATGGAGGGAATATTTTGAGGAATTGTTAAATGTTGATGAAGATAGGGAAGCTGTGATTTCGTGTATAGGGCAAGGAGGAATAACATCTTGTAGGAGTGAGGAAGAGCCAGTTGTGAGTGTGGGGGAAGTTCGTGAGGCAGTAGGTAAAATGAAAGGGGGTAAGGCAGCCGGGATTGATGGGATAAAGATAGAAATGTTAAAAGCAGGTGGGGATATAGTTTTGGAGTGGTTGGTGCAATTATTTAATAAATGTATGGAAGAGGGTAAGGTACCTAGGGATTGGCAGAGAGCATGCATAGTTCCTTTGTATAAAGGCAAAGGGGATAAAAGAGAGTGCAAAAATTATAGGGGGATAAGTCTGTTGAGTGTACCTGGTAAAGTGTATGGTAGAGTTATAATTGAAAGAATTAGCTGATGATACTGTGCTTATGGGAGATTCTAAAGAAAAATTGCAAAGGTTAGTGGATGAGTTTGGGAATGTGTGTAAAGGTAGAAAGTTGAAAGTGAACATAGAAAAGAGTAAGGTGATGAGGGTGTCAAATGATTTAGATAAAGAAAAATTGGATATCAAATTGGGGAGGAGGAGTATGGAAGAAGTGAATGTTTTCAGATACTTGGGAGTTGACGTGTCGGCGGATGGATTTATGAAGGACGAGGTTAATCATAGAATTGATGAGGGAAAAAAGGTGAGTGGTGCGTTGAGGTATATGTGGAGTCAAAAAACGTTATCTATGGAGGCAAAGAAGGGAATGTATGAAAGTATAGTAGTACCAACACTCTTATATGGGTGTGAAGCTTGGGTGGTAAATGCAGCAGCGAGGAGACGGTTGGAGGCAGTGGAGATGTCCTGTTTAAGGGCAATGTGTGGTGTAAATATTATGCAGAAAATTCGGAGTGTGGAAATTAGGAGAAGAGTAAGACGGAGAATAGGATAGCAGATGAACAAGGAGGCTTTAGGAAAGGTAGGGGGTGTGTGGACCAGGTGTTTACAGTGAAACATATAAGTGAACAGTATTTAGATAAGGCTAAAGAGGTCTTTGTGGCATTTATGGATTTGGAAAAGGCGTATGACAGGGTGGATAGGGGGGCAATGTGGCAGATGTTGCAAGTGTATGGTGTAGGAGGTAGGTTACTGAAAGCAGTGAAGAGTTTTTACGAGGATAGTGAGGCTCAAGTTAGAGTATGTAGGAAAGAGGGAAATTTTTTCCCAGTAAAAGTAGGCCTTAGACAAGGATGTGTGATGTCACCGTGGTTGTTTAATATATTTATAGATGGGGTTGTAAGAGAAGTAAATGCGAGGGTCTTGGCAAGAGGCGTGGAGTTAAAAGATAAAGAATCACACACAAAGTGGGAGTTGTCACAGCTGCTCTTTGCTGATGACACTGTGCTCTTGGGAGATTCTGAAGAGAAGCTGCAGAGATTGGTGGATGAATTTGGTAGGGTGTGCAAAAGAAGAAAATTAAAGGTGAATACAGGAAAGAGTAAGGTTATGAGGATAACAAAAAGATTAGGTGATGAAAGATTGAATGTCAGATTGGAGGGAGAGAGTATGGAGGAGGTGAACGTATTCAGATATTTGGGAGTGGACGTGTCAGCGGATGGGTCTATGAAAGATGAGGTGAATCATAGAATTGATGAGGGAAAAAGAGTGAGTGGTGCACTTAGGAGTCTGTGGAGACAAAGAACTTTGTCCTTGGAGGCAAAGAGGGGAATGTATGAGAGTATAGTTTTACCAACGCTCTTATATGGGTGTGAAGCGTGGGTGATGAATGTTGCAGCGAGGAGAAGGCTGGAGGCAGTGGAGATGTCATGTCTGAGGGCAATGTGTGGTGTGAATATAATGCAGAGAATTCGTAGTTTGGAAGTTAGGAGGAGGTGCGGGATTACCAAAACTGTTGTCCAGAGGGCTGAGGAAGGGTTGTTGAGGTGGTTCGAACATGTAGAGAGAATGGAGCGAAACAGAATGACTTCAAGAGTGTATCAGTCTGTAGTGGAAGGAAGGCGGGGTAGGGGTCGGCCTAGGAAGGGTTGGAGGGAGGGGGTAAAAGAGGTTTTGTGTGCGAGGGGCTTGGACTTCCAGCAGGCATGCGTGAGCGTGTTTGATAGGAGTGAATGGAGACAAATGGTTTTTAATACTTGACGTGCTGTTGGAGTGTGAGCAAAGTAACATTTATGAAGGGATTCAGGGAAACCGGCAGGCCGGACTTGAGTCCTGGAGATGGGAAGTACAGTGCCTGCACTCTGAAGGAGGGGTGTTAATGTTGCAGTTTAAAAACTGTAGTGTAAAGCACCCTTCTGGCAAGACAGTGATGGAGCGAATGATGGTGAAAGTTTTTCTTTTTCGGGCCACCCTGCCTTGGTGGGAATCGGCCAGTGTGATAATAAAAATAAAAAAAATATTTCTTATGGGGAAAATTCATTCGCATAACGATAATTTCGCATAACAAAGAGCTCTCAGGAACGGATTAATATCGTTATGCGGGGGTCCACTGTATTTTGTTAAATGCATCGCTATATTCAGAGAAACAATTAACCAGAAGTGTAGTGTTTGGGGAATGGGAGGTAATGAGGTTTGATCCAAGAAAGCAAAAGGTAGCTCCAATTCCAGAGATCAGAAGACCATCCCCAGCACACAGGCACCCCTACAAAGCATTCGTGACTCACAAAATTGTAATAACACTATTGCAAATAAATCACGGAATGCACTGGTCTGCCAGTTTTAGGACTCACTTGCTACAGGTTTAAACCTCACCCATTCTGTGATTTGAAGAGGCTCATAATGAGATACTCACCCTCTCTAGTATATGTAGTACCACTCGAAGTGGTATGTCAAAACAGGAGGGAAGAGGTCCTGTCTCGTGACAAATATTTCCCTCAACGATGAACCTGACACTATCACTGAACCCAAGTGGACACATCGCTTGAAGAGAGAAATACCTGAAAAAATGGTATATTTAGAAATATGTACAGTATGACAAAAGGCATATAAGAATCCAAAAATCCTGGGAGCTTTGGAGATTATACTACTGCATACTACATATTCTCAAAGTTGTATTTACACAAACTTTAATCACATTTCCTTCAGCACTTCACATTGCTCTTACTAACTCTACCTCTGTTACACTCTCCACCCTCGCTAGACTCAAATCAAACATATTAAAACTTTAGCACGCCCTACCCTGCAATTCTGTATCACCCTTCCTGGTTTAGCGCTTAGTTATGATTTTTATAATAATAATACTAATAATAATAATAATAATAATAATAATAATAATAATAATCAACATCATATATATATATATAAATATTTTTTTTTTTTTCAACAAGTTGGTCGTCTCCCACCGAGGCAGGGTGACCCAAAAAAGAAAGAAAATCCCCAAAAAGAAAATACTTTCATCATCATTCAACACTTTCACCACACTCGCACATTATCACTGCTTTTGCAGAGGTGCTCAGAATACAACAGTTTAGAAGCATATATGTATAAAGATACACAACATATCCCCCCAAACTGCCAATATCCCAAACTCCTCCTTTAAAGTGCAGGCATTGTACTTCCCATTTCCAGGACTCAAGTCCAACTATAAGAAAATAACCGGTTTCCCTGAATCCCTTCACTAAATATTACCCTGCTCACACTCCAACAGATCGTCAGGTCCCAAGTATCATTCGTCTCCATTCACTCCTAACACGCTCATGCACGCTTGCTGGAAGTCCAAGCCCCTCGCCCACAAAACCTCCTTTACCCCCTCTTTCCAACCCTTTCGAGGACGACCCCTACCCCTCTTTCCTTCCCCTATAGATTTATATGCTTTCCATGTCATTCTACTTTGATCCATTCTCTCTAAATGACCAAACCACCTCAACAGCCCCTCTTCTGCCCTCTGACTAATGCTTTTATTAACTCCACACCTTCTCCTAATTTCCACACTCCGAATTTTCTGCATAATATTTACACCACACATTGCCCTTAGACAGGACATCTCCACTGCCTCCAACCGTCTCCTCGCTGCTGCATTTACCACCCAAGCTTCACATCCATATAAGAGTGTTGGTACTACTATACTTTCATACATTCCCTTCTTTGCCTCCATAGATAACGTTTTTTGACTCCACATATACCTCAACGCACCACTCACCTTTTTTCCCTCATCAATTCTATGATTAACCTCATCCTTCATAAATCCATCCGCCAACAAGTCAACTCCCAAGTATCTGAAAACATTCACTTCTTCCATACTCCTCCTCCCCAACTTGATATCCAATTTTTCTTTATCTAAATCATTTGATACCCTCATCACCTTACTCCTTTCTATGTTCACTTTCAACTTTCTACCTTTACACACATTCTCAAACTCATCCACTAACCTTTGCAATTTTTCTTTAGAATCTCCCATAAGCACAGTATCATCAGCAAAAAGTAACTGTGTCAATTCCCATTTTGAATTTGATTCCCCATAATTTAATCCTACCCCTCTCCCAAACACCCTAGCATTTACTTCTTTTACAACCCCATCTATAAATATATTAAACAACCATGGTGACATTACACATCCCTGTCTAAGACCTACTTTTACCAGGAAGTATTCTCCCTCTCTTCTACACACCCTAACCTGAGCCTCACTATCCTCATAAAAGCTCTTTACAGCATTTAGTAACTTACCACCTATTCCATAAACTTGCAACATCTGCCACATTGCTCCTCTATCCACTCAATCATATGCCTTTTCTAAATCCATAAATGCAATAAAAACTTCCCTACCTTTATCTAAATACTGTTCACATATATACTTCATATATATATATATATATATATATATATATATATATATATATATATATATATATATATATATATATATATTTATTTATATATTTATATATTTTCAAAAAGTCGGCCGTCTCCCACTGAGGCAGGGTGACCCAAAAAAGAAAGAAAATCCCCAAAAAGAAAATACTTTCATCATCATTCAACACTTTCACCTCACTCACACATAATCACTGTTTTTGCAGAGGTGCTCAGAATACAACAGTTTAGAAGCATATACATACGTATAAAGATACACAACATATCCCTCCAAACTGTCAATATCCCAAACCCCTCCTTTAAAGTGCAGGCATTGTACTTCCCATTTCCAGGACTCAAATCCGGCTAACTGGTTTCCACAAATCCCTTCACTAAATATTACCCTGCTCACACTTCAACAGCTCGTCAGGTCCTAAAAACCACTTTTCTCCATTCACTCCTATTTAACACACTCACGCAAGCTTACTGGACGTCCAAGCCACTCACCCACAAAGCCTCCTTTACCCCTTCCCTCCAACCTTTTCGAGGATGACCCCTTCCCCGCCTTCCTTCCCCTAGAGATTTATACGCTCTCCATGTCATTCTACTTTGTTCCATTCTCTCTAAATGACCAAACCACCTCAACAACCCTTCTTCAGCCCTCTGACTAATACTTTTAGTAACTCCACACTTCCTAATTTCGACACTCCAAATTCTCTGCATAATATTTACACTACACATTGCCCTTAGACAGGACATCTCCACTGCCCCCAACTGCCTCCTCACTACAGCATTTACAACCCAAACTTCACACCCATGTAAGAGTGTTGGTACCACTATACTTTTGTACATTCCCTTCTTTGCCTCCATGGATAATGTTTTTTGTCTCCACAGATACTTCAATACACCACTCACCTTTTTTCTTTCATCAATTCTATGGTTAACCTCATCTTTCATAAACACATCCACTAACAAGTCAACTCCCGAATATTTGAAAACATTCACTTTTTCCATACTCCCTCTCTCCAATGTGATATCCAATTTTTCTTTATCTAAATCATTTGATACCTTCATCACCTTACTCTTATCTAAGTTCACTTTCAACTTTCTACCTTTACACACACTCCCAAACTCGTCCACTAACCTTCGCAACTTTTCTTTAGAATCTCCCAAAAGCACAGTATCATCAGCAAAAAGTAACTGTGTCAACTCCCATACTGTATTTGATTCTGCATAATTTAATCCCACCCCTCTCCCCAACACCCTAGCATTACTCTTCTTCTTTCAACAAACTGGCTGTATCCCACCAAGGCAGGGTGGCCCAAAAAGAAAAATGAAAGTTTTTCTTTTTAAATTTAGTAATTTGTACAGGAGAAGGGGTTACTAGCCCATTGCTCCCAGGCTACACCTGTAAGGGTCATACAGCACTGCTTCCACCAGTATAAGTGAACCAGCAGATTTTGTTCAGTATGTCTGAAGAAGTGTGTGTGAACTGAGATTTGTAAAACTGAGGGTTTACTGTCGGTAATAATTTCACAATTTTATGAAGAATTAGACACATTGCAATACTGGGGTATCTTTAGTTGAGAATGCTTTGCCAAGGAGTGACTTTTCAGTTCAATGCACAGATGATATATGAAAACAGTAGTAGATTAGGTTATCAGTCCCTCAGCCTCATCTCTGTAATGAATTGAAAAAGTCACTGCTTGATGAAATGTCTTCAAATCAAGTTACCCAGGTGTTGCCCATTTCAAATTTCTCATCTTGTTGGAATTATATACCATTAATGAAAGGAGTATAAGAAGTTTAGTGGGCGAGGGGTTTGGACTTCCAGCAAGCATGTGAAATAGAAGTGAATGGAGACGAATGGTTTTTGGGACCTGACGAGCTGTTCGAATGTGAGCAGGGTAATATTTTGTGAAGGGTTTCAGGGAAACCAGTTAGCCAGAGTTGAGTCCTGAAAATCAAAAGTACAATGCCTGCACTTAAAGGAAGGGTTTGGGATATTGGCAGTTTGGAGGGACATCCAAACTGTCATACCTGAGCACCTCTGTGAAGACAGTGATTACGTATGAGTGATGGTGAAAGTGTCGAATGATGATGAAAGTTTTTTCTTTTTGGGTTTTTCTTTCTTTTAAGGTCACCCTGCCTCGGTGGGAAATGGCCGACGTGTTAAAAAAAAATTGTGCTGCTACAATATGTCTACCCTCTCTCCAACACCTGACTAACACTGATTCAGCCTCTAGGTCGCCTCACTCTCAACTCACTTGTCATAAAGAATCATGGCATCAGCTTGTGCCTGCTTGGGGTCATATGTATCTCCTTGTTCCACCAGTTGTTGACGAAAGTTTGACACTGCCACCCACAGCTGGAGCATGTTCCGTCCACCCTCTTGCTCCACGTACTGCCAAAATCAAGCCAATATATCAATGATAGGTTTAGATGATGATCTGTCCAATTGTGTGATGGAACTGAAAGACATAACTATATACATGAATAAGAGTAAGACCAAATAAAGCCATGACTCTGAAATAAATAATAAATACTGTACAGGTGCTCCATGACTTACGATGGGGTTACATTTCGACGAACCCACAGTATGTTGAAAATATACTAAGTCGAATATGAATATATGCTAAACAAATAAATATAACTACTGTCACTGTATAAGTAAATAAGCAAATAATTACTGTAACTAAATACCAGTATTGAAAAGTAAATGAATGAATAACACTATCACACCATTGAAAAGTTGAAATATCATAAGTTGAACAATCATAAAGCGAGGAACATCTGTATTGAAGTCACAGATCCACAAACATCTATGACACAGTACAGATAGTAAATCAGAAAACAAGTTGCTCTATGCTGGCAGCAATGATGAGAAATACTGTGGCAGTTGTATTAGCATGGAGGGTATGTATAATTACATATTTAGGGAAGAATAAAAAGGCACAATACCACGACTGGAACAATACATAAATAACCTGCACATAGGAAAATGAAACTTATGACATTTCGGTCCAACTTGGATCATTAATTACTTAACCCTTAAACTGTTTAAACGTAGATCTATGTTTGCGTGCGTAGCGCTCCAACCTTGATTTTCTCCATAAGAAAGCACTCTACGTTCAGAGTGCTACGCAAGCGAACGTAGATCTACGTTTGGACAGTTAATAGTCCAAGTTGGAGTGAACGTCTCATCATAAGTTTCATTCTCATATATGTTGGTTATTTGTGCAGTGTAGCATTTAGGGAAAGGTGATGGCATGAAGAACAAAAAACATGTAGGGGAAAGAGACAGTGGCAGGAGAGGTATAAAAGAGGCAAAGACAAATGACAAAGGATATACAAATGTTTAAAAAGACAACTGCAGGGTAGAACTTTATTGTGTCACTTCACCTGTGGACAGGTTCCTCCAGTCAATCCTGTGGATAGGTTCCTTCAGTCAATCAGACATTTTTTCCTAGGAGAAACATTTCAATGAAGTTCCTCTCTGCAGTTGTCATTTTCACCACCAGATATAAAAGAGGATGTTGGGGAAAGGGTATTAGCAGGGAGACATATCCTAAAAATATAATCATATAGTCATAATCATAACCATAATTTTTAAAGGGGTGGAGTGGTAAGCCAGTGGAAGGCCTCGGTCAGACGACCAAAAGCTTCAGCTAAGATCCACATCAGGAAACACTTGTCCTGTTTGCTGACAAACCTTACCTAGGGGTATTAGCACAGAGGAAATGTAAATGTTCAAGGAGAGACTGTACCCACAACCACGTTAAAATAACCACAGTGAAATTTCATGATTTTTTCACTTTTGGTTATTTTGCATATTGTGATATCACCTGTTTAGTGTGATCTTACAGCACCTACAACTACGTTAAAAATGCACTAAGTACCGAGCAATCTTCAGTTATAGATGACACTTTGATCTAAGTGGAGCTTCATTAAGCCAGTGAATTCACTAATAGATCTAATAGTGAGCAATGTTGGAAGTTGACAGGTAGTGAGAAAAACACTGTATTTGCAATGAGACTTATTACAGCATTTCATCCATACGTGATAAAGTCTGATCCTGGATGAAATCTTGTACTAGAGGTTTCACTGCAAACATACAGTAAACCCTCAGTATAATGGACTATTGGGAGTTTTGCCCCAGTACTTGTTAAATCAGAATAAAAAAGAAAATAGCAAAAATAAAGCACTAACGTACAAGAGTATACCTACTATAGTACTGTACACACAATTTTGAGTTAAAATGAAATATACAGTGGTCCCCCGGATAACGTAATTAATCCATTCCAGAGAGAGTGTCTTATATCGAATCTGACTTAATCCGAATTAATTTTCCCCATAAGAAATAATGGAAATCCAATTAACCTGTTCCAGACACCCAAAAGTATTAAACAAAATAATTTTTCTACATGAAATATACATTTCCCTACACAGAAAACAATGAGACATGCAGAGTAAAACATTACTAAAATGACACTTACCTTTATTGAAGACTTATTAATGAGTGATGAGACGGGAGGAGGGGAGAGGCTGGAGGTGTACTATTGTTTGGAAGGGGAATCCCCTTCCATAAAGACTTCAGGTACCAAGTCCTTTTCTGGGGTTACTTCCCTTCTTTGTTTTTTAATTCCACTAGGACCAGCTTAAAAGTCACTGCACACATGTGGCACTATATATCTGCCCAGAGAGCTCTGTTTCTGGCATCTCTTTCAGATTTCCCTAAAATGGGGCACAACATTGTCATTGTAGATGTTGGCAGCATGGCCCGCAACAGCTGTGTCAGGGTGATGTTCATCCATAAATGTTTGCACATAAGAAAGCACGAACAATGCAGCAGGCCTGTTGGCCCATACCAGGCAGGTCCTTCACGAACCATCCCACTAACACAATCGTATTTGTCCAACCCAATTTTTAATGCTTCCCAAGCAATAAGCTTTGATAAATCTATTCACTCATGCAAAAATCCCACTCAAATCAAATCACGTGTGTGTGAGGAAGTACCCTGTCTGGTGTGTGGGGAAGTACCCTGGCTGGTGTGTGGGGAAGTACCCTGGCTGGTGTGTGGGGAAGTACCCTGGCTGGTGTGTGGGGAAGTACCCTGGCTGGTGTATGGGAAAGTACCCTGGCTAGTGTGTAGGGAAATACCCTGGCTGGTGTACCACCATCACTACCACCCTCTACCACCACCACTTTCGTATCTTTCTGCAAACTTTTTCTTGAATTCTATAGTGTTTCTCACCCTCTTTACCAAAGGGCTGGCACTAGAAGCTTTCTTTGGGTCCATGGTCACTTATTTAGCAGTTACAAGCACTAAAAACAATGGAATAATACAAAATGTATCGCATGTACGCGTGGAATCGTCCTCACTGGCTGGTAAACAATGGCACACTGGCTGTACATGGAGTGTCCAGGCCACTCATGGCGTGCGGACATGTTCAGGACAAATGACTTTAACCGAGCCAATATTCTGACGCATAAACATTACTTAATCTGATTATAACTTAATCAGGGGTCCACTGTACATTAAAAATAACTGAGTAAAATTTGCCTACCTCCAGGTAGGTAGATCATTTTAAAAATCCATTATATTGTTGTATGGAGGTCCATTATACTGAGAGTTTAATTAGAGTGAAACACTGTCTACACTGTAAACAGAGCATTGCTTATAATGTGATAAATGTTGCACCTATTGAATAGCAAAGGTTGCTGCCCAACACATACAACCTTAGCGTTTGCTGGGAAACTGTGTAATGGATAAACAAATAAGTTATATGGCATATATTGTTTACACGATCTTAAAAAAAAAAAAAAGTTTATAAAAATAATTAAATAAATCCTTACGTATCCCTCAAAAAACTTTCATTTGCAATACCGTGTACAATGTAAGATGCAGCAAAACATCCCTTTTTTTTTTTTACCTCATTGCCTGTCTCCTACCAAAAAAGTGTAGCTAAAAGAAGAAAACCTTTCACCATCATTCATTCAATATCTGTCTTGCCAGAGGTGTGCTAGCAACACAATTCAGATGACCCACTGACTGCAACATCTCCACCTCTCCTTCAGAGTGTAGGCACTACCCTTCCCACCTCCAGGACTTGGTCTGGCTAACCAGTTTCCCTGCATCCCTTCATAAATGTTACCTTGCTCACACTCCAATAGCTAGTCTAGTAAAAACCACTGGTCTCCATTCTCTCCAATCTAGCACACTCTCACAAGCCTGCTGGATGCTCAAGCCTCTTCAACTCAAAGCCTCATTTACCCCCCCCCCCAATCCCTCCAACCCATCTTGAGACAAATCCTACTCTTCCTAACTTCAACAACAAATTTATAAATCCTCCAATGTCTAGTTTCTCTTTTTAACTTTAGGAATGTATACAGGAAAAGGGGTTACTAGCCCCTTGCTCCCGGCATTTTAGTCGACTCTTACGACACGCATAGCTTATGAAGGAAGAATTCTGTTCCACTTCCCCATGCAGATAAGAGGAAATAAGAACAAGAACTAGTAGGAAAACAGAAGAAACCCCAGAGGGGTGTATATTTGTATGACTGTACATGCAAGTGTAGTGTAACCTAAGTGTAAGTAGAAATAACAAGTCATGCCTGAAATCTTGCATGTTTATAAGACAGAAAAAAGACACCAGCAATCCTACCATCATGTAAAACAATTACAGGCTTTCGCTTTACACTCACTTGGCAGGACAGTAGTACCTCCCTGGGTGGTTGTTGTCTACCAACTTACTACCTAGGAAAATTTTATTTTATTATATGAGAGGTTTTTACAAAGTAAAAGTGATGCAAGGAGGAAGGAGTATATGGAGAGAAAAAGAGAGGCTAAGAGAGTGGTAAAGCAAAGTAAAAAGAGAGCAAATGAGAGAGTGAGTGAGATGTTATCAATAAATTTTGTTGAAAATAAGAAAAAGTTTTGGAGTGAGATTAATAAGTGGAGAAAGCCTAGGGAACGAATGGCTATGTTAGTTAACCCTTTGACTGTTTACATCATATATACGTATACGTCTTACGCGCCACTGCTTCTGACGTATTAATACGTGAAAATTCTAGCGGCTTCAAATCAAGCGGGAGAAAGCTGGTAGGCCCACATGTGAGAGAATGGGTCTGCGTGGTCAGTGTGCACCACATAAAAAAAATCCTGCAGCACGCAGTGCATAATGAGAAAAAAAAAACTGTTTTTTTTGGATTAAAACACCGACTTTGAGGTGTATTTTCGTATAGTATTTATCGTTGTATTCTCGTTTTCATGGTCTCAAGTGATAAAATGGAAAACATATTACAGAAATCGAGATGATTTTGATTACTTTCACGATGAAAACGACCTTGAAATTGAGCTCAAAGTAGTGGAAATGTTCGATTTTTACCAATGTTCAGGAGTAAGCAAATCACACCACGTCCAATACACGTCAACTGTGGAGTCTAATATTCTTTCACTAGTGCACTTATATTATTTATACCATTTTTGCAATAATGCAGTAGTCTGCATACCAGTAAATTTTGTATTTTTTGTATGAATAAAAAATCAAAATAGAAAGCAATAGTAATATAAGAGGGGCCTAGAGACGTGACTAATGAACAGAGGATATGTTATTTTAGTGCCAAGAATGTCTACATTGTTTATTCTGGACCCTATTTTGAAATTGGCATCTTTTTTAATTTGTGTGAAATTGGCCAAATTGCCAATTTCTGACCACTTTATTGGGTAGTTCAAATCAGTAAATGGGCGGTTTCTTGTACTCAACTAATAGATAAAATGGAGTTCTAAAGAAATAGCTATGAGTTTGGTCAACTGGAACAACGGAGCTGGCTAAAAACAGGGCTCAAAGTAGGCGAAATCTCCGATACGTATATGTCGCCGAGACCGCTAACTTCACAGGAGCCTAATTCCGTGAGTTTTCGACCAAATTTCATACTTTTGGTGTCATTACCATCGGGAAAAGATTCTCTATCATTTCATAAGAAAAATTTTTTTTTCCCCCAAAAATTTATCGACATAGAATGACAGTTTCAGAAAGGGGCCTGCGACAGTCAAAGGGTTAAAGATAGGAGAGCAGCGTTATTAACTGGAGAGTTAGAGGTATCGGGAAGATGGAGGGAATATTTTGAGGAATTGCTAAATGTTGATTGCTAAATGTAAGCTGTGATTTCATGTATAGGGCAAGGAGGAATAACATCTTATAGGAGTTAGGAAGAACCAGTTGTGAGTGTGGGGGAAGCGGGTAGAATGAAAGGGGTAAAGCAGCTGGGAGTGATAAGATAAAGATAGGAATGTTAAAAGCAGGTGGGGATATAGTTTTGGAGTGGTTAGTGTTTTTATTTAATATATTTTCAAATAGAGTTAGAGCTAAAGAAGGAGTAGCAATAAAGTTGAAGGATAAGCTATGGCAGGAAAAGAGGGACTACAAATGTATACATTCAAGGATTATGTGGAGTAAAATAAAGATTGGATGTGAAAAGTGGGTTATAGTAAGCGTGTATGCACCTGGAGAAGAGAGAAGTGTAGAGGAGAGAGAGAGATTCTGGGAAATGTTGAGTGAATGTGTGGGGAGTTTTGAATCAAGTGTGAGAGTAATGGTGGTTGGGGATTTCAGTGCTAAAGTGGGTAAAAATGTTATAGAGGGAGTAGTAGGTAAATTTGGGATGCCAGGGGTAAATGTAAATGGGGAGCCTTTAATTGAGCTATGTGTAGAAAGAAATTTGGTAATAAGTAATACATATTTTATGAAAAAGAGGATAAATAAATATACAAGGTATGATGTAGCACATAATGAAGGTAGTTTGTTAGATTATGTATTGGTGGGTAAAAGGTTGATGGGTAGGCTCCAGGATGTACATGTTTATAGAGGGGCAACTGATATATTGGATCATTATTTAGTTGTAGCTACAGTTAGAGTAAGAGGTAGATGGGAAAAGAGGAAGGTGGCAACAACAAGTAAGAGGGAGGTGAAAGTGTATAAACTAAGGGAGGAGGAAGTTTCGGGCGAGATATAAGCGACTATTGGCAGAAAGGTGGGCTAGTGCAAAGATGAGTAGTGGGGGGGTTGAAGAGGGTTGGAATAATTTTAAAAATGCAGTATTAGAATGTGGGGCAGAAGTTTGTGGTTATAGGAGGGTGGGGGCAGGAGGAAAGAGGAGTGATTGGTGGAATGATGAAGTAAAGAGTGTGATAAAAGAGAAAAAGGTAGCTTACGAGAAGTTTTTACAAAGCAGAAGTGTTATAAGAAGAGCAGAGTATATGGAGAGTAAAAGAAAGGTGAAGAGAGTGGTTGAGAGAGTGCAAAAGGAGAGCAGATGAAAGAGTGGGAGAGGCACTGTCAAGAAATTTTAATGAAAATAAGAAAAAATTTTGGAGTGAGTTAAACAAGTTAAGAAAGCCTAGGGAAAGCATGGATTTGTCAGTTAAAAACAGAGTAGGGGATTAGTAGATGGGGAGAGGGAGGTATTAGGTAGATGGCGAGAATATTTTGAGGAACTTTTAAATGTTGAGGAAGAAAGGGAGGCGGTAATTTCATGCACTGGCCAGGGAGGTATACCATCTTTTAGGAGTGAAGAAGAGCAGAATGTAAGTGTGGTGGAGGTACATGAGGCATTACATAGAATGAGAGGGGGTAAAGCAGCTGGAACTGATAGGATCATGACAGAAATGTTAAAAGCAAGGGGGGATATAGTGTTGGAGTGGTTGGTACTTTTGTTTAATAAATGTATGAAAGAGGGGAAGGTACCTAGGGATTGGCGGAGAGCATGTATAGTCCCTTTATATAAAGGGAAAGGGGACAAAAGAGATTGTAAAAATTATAGAGGAATAAGTTTACTGAGTATACCAGGAAAAGTATACGGAAGGGTTATAATTGAAAGAATTAGAGGTAAGACAGAATGTAGGATTGCGGATGAGCAGGGAGGCTTCAGAGTGGGTAGGGGATGTGTAGATCAAGTGTTTACATTGAAGCATATATGTGAACAGTATTTAGATAAAGGTAGGGAAGTTTTTATTGCATTTATGGATTTAGAAAAGGCATATGATAGAGTGGATAGAGGAGCAATGTGGCAGATGTTGCAAGTATATGGAATAGGTGGTAAGTTACTAAATGCTGTAAAGAGTTTTTATGAGGATAGTGAGGCTCAGGTTAGGGTGTGTAGAAGAGAGGGAGAATACTTCCCGGTAAAAGTAGGTCTTAGACAGGGATGTGTAATGTCACCATGGTTGTTTAATATATTTATAGATGGGGTTGTAAAAGAAGTAAATGCTAGGGTGTTTGGGAGAGGGGTGGGATTAAATTATGGGGAATCAAATTCAAAATGGGAATTGACACAGTTACTTTTTGCTGATGATACTGTGCTTATGGGAGATTCTAAAGAAAAATTGCAAAGGTTAGTGGATGAGTTTGAGAATGTGTGTAAAGGTAGAAAGTTGAAAGTGAACATAGAAAAGAGTAAGGTGATGAGGGTATCAAATGATTTAGATAAAGAAAAATTGGATACCAAATTGGGGAGGAGGAGTATGGAAGAAGTGAATGTTTTCAGATACTTGGGAGTTGACGTGTCGGCGGATGGATTTATGAAGGATGAGGTTAATCATAGAATTGATGAGGGAAAAAAGGTGAGTGGTGCGTTGAGGTATATGTGGAGTCAAAAAACGTTATCTATGGAGGCAAAGAAGGGAATGTATGAAAGTATAGTAGTACCAACACTCTTATATGAATGTGAAGCTTGGGTGGTAAATGCAGCAGCGAGGAGACGGTTGGAGGCAGTGGAGATGTCCTATCTAAGGGCAATGTGTGGCGTAAATATTATGCAGAAAATTCGGAGTGTGGAAATTAGAAGGTGTGGAGTTAATAAAAGCATTAGTCAGAGGGCAGAAGAGGGGTTGTTGAGGTGGTTTGGTCATTTAGAGAGAATGGATCAAAGTAGAATGACATGGAAAGCATATAAATCTATAGGGGAAGGAAGGAGGGGTAGGGGTCGTCCTCGAAAGGGTTGGAAAGAGGGGGTAAAGGAGGTTTTGTGGGCGAGGGGCTTGGACTTCCAGCAAGCGTGCATGAGCGTGTTAGATAGGAGTGAATGGAGGCGAATGATACTTGGGACCTGACGATCTGTTGGAGTGTGAGCAGGGTAATATTTAGTGAAGGGATTCAGGGAAACCGGTTATGTTCATATAGTCGGACTTGAGTCCTGGAAATGGGAAGTACAATGCCTGCACTTTAAAGGAGGGGTTTGGGATATTGGCAGTTTGGAGGGATATGTTGTGTATCTTTATACGTACTGTATATGCTTCTAAGCTGTTGTATTCTGAGCACCTCTGCAAAAGCAGTGATAATGTGCGAGTGTGGTGAAAGTGTTGAATGATGATGAAAGTATTTTCTTTTTGGGGATTTTCTTTCTTTTTTGGGTCACCCTGCCTCGGTGGGAGACGGCCGACTTGTTGAAAAAAAAAAAATGTATGGAAGAGGGTAAGGTACCTAGGGACTGGCAGAGCATGCATAGTTCCTTTGTATAAAGGCAAAGGGGACAAAAGAGTATGTAAAAATTATAGGGGAATAAGTCTGTTGAGTTGTAGGTAGTAGGTTGGTAAACAGCAACCGCCCAGGGAAGTACTACCGTCCTGCCAAGTGAGTGTAAAACGGAAACCGGTAATTGTTTTACATGATGGTAGGATTGCTGGGGTCTTTTTTTCTGTCTCATAAACATGCAAGATTTCAGGTACGTCTTGCTACTTCTACTTACACTTAGGTCACACTACACATACATGTACAAGCATATATATACACACTCCTCTGGGTTTTCTTCTATTTTCTTTCTAGTTCTTGTTCTTGTTTATTTCCTCTTATTTCCATGGGGAAGTGGAACAGAATTATTCCTCCGTAAGCCATGCATGCTGTAAGAGGCAACTAAAATGCCAGGATCAAGGGCCTAGTAACCCTTTCTCCTGTATAAATTACTAAATTTAAAAAGAGAAGCTTTCGTTTTTCTTTTCGGGGCACCCTGCCTTGGTGGGATATGGCCGGTTTATTGAAAAAAAGAAAAAAGTCTGTCGAGTATACCTGGTAAAGCATATGGTCGAGTTATTATTGAAAGAATTAAGAGTAAGACGGTGAGTAGGATAGCAGTGGAACAAGGAGGCTTTAGGAAGGGTACGGGGTGTGTAGATCAAGTGTTTGCAGTGAAACATATAGGTGAACAGTATTTAGATAAGGGTAAAAAGATTTCTGTGGCATTTATAGATTTGGAAAAGGCATATGATAGGGTGGATAGGGGGGCAATGTGGCAGATGTTGCAAATGTATGGAATAGGAGGTAGGTTACTGAAAGCAGTGAAGAGTGTTGATGAAGATAGTGAGACTCAGGTTAGAGTATGCAGGCAAGAGGGGGATTATTTCCCAGTAATAGTAGGGCTTAGACAGGGATTTGTGATGTCACTATGGCTCTTCAACATATGTATAGATGGGGTTGTAAGAGAAGTGAATGCTCGGGTGTTGGCAAGAGGTGTGGGGTTAAAAGATAAAGAATCTAATGCAGTGCGGGCTGTCACAGTCGCTCTTTGCTGATGATACTGTGCTTTTGGGAGATTTTGAAGAGAAGTTGCAGAGGTTGGTTGATGAGTTTGGTAGGGTATGTAAAAGGAGGAGGTTAAAAGTGAATATAGGAAAGAGTAAGGCGATGAGGATAAAAAAATAGGTAACAGAAGACTGGATATCAGACTGGAGGGAGAGAGTATGGAGGTGACTGTATTTAGATATATGGGAGTGGACATATCAGTTTATGGATCTAAGAAAGATGAAGTAAATCATAGAATTGATGAGGTAGAAAAAGGTGAGTGGTGCACTGAGGAGTTTGTGGAGACAAAAAGCTTTATCCATGAAAACAAAGAGGGGAATGTATGAGAGTATAGTTATATCAATGCTCTTGTGTGGGTATGAGGCATGGGTTGTGAATGTTGCAACAAGGAGAAGGCTGGAGGCAGTGGAGATGTCGTGTCTGAGAGTAAAATGTGGTGTGAATACAATGCAGAATCTGCAGTTTGGAGATTAGGAGGAGGTGAAGGATTACCAAAACTATTATCCAGAGAGCTGAGGAGAGGTTACTGAGATGGTTTGGACATGCAGAGAGGATGGAATGTAATAGAATGACTTAGAGTGTATAGATCTGTAGTGGAGGGAAAGCTAGGTAAGGGTCGGCCAAGGAAATGTTGGAGGGAGGGGGTAAAAGAGGTTTTGTATGTGAGGGGCTTGGACCTCCAGCAAGCACGCATGAGCGTGTTAGATAGGAGTGAATAGAGACAAATAGTTTTTAGGACTTGATGCACTGTTGGAGTGTAAGCAAGGTAACATTTATGAAGGGGTTCAGGGAAACTGGCAGGCCGGACTTGATTCCTGGAGATGGGAAGTCCAGTGCTGGCACTCTGAATGAGGGGTGTTAATGTTGCAGTTTTACAATTGTAGTGTAAGCATGCCTCTGGCAAGACAGTGATGGAGTGAATGATGAAAGTTTTTATTTTTTGGGCCACCCTGCCTTGGTGGGAAATGGTCAATGTATTCTTTGGCTTTAAAGAGTGCAGACATAGCTCCTTTGCATAAGGGAGGTAGTAGAGCACTAGCTAAAAATTACAGACCAGTAGCCCTAACCTCTCACATCATAAAAATCTTCGAAAGAGTGATGAGACGGCAGGTTACAAATTTCATGGACCAGCACAACCAACATAACCCAAACCAGCATGGTTTTAGAGCAGGACGATCATGCCTGTCACAGCTGCTGAACCATTATGACAGAATTACGGAGGCACTGGAAGACGACCAAAACGCAGATGTGATTTACACAGATTTTGCAAAGGTGTTTGACAAATGTGATCATGGAGTGATAGCGCACAAAATGAAGGCCATGGGCATTACGGGGAATGTAGGCAGATAGATTTTCAGTTTCCTAGCACACACAACACAAAAAGTAGTAGTGAACAGGGCAAGATCCATCATCAGTGAGGTCAAAAGCTCAGCACCCCAAGGCACTGTCCTGGCACCTTTGCTGTTCCTTATCCTTATAGCAGACATAGACAAAAACACCCGGCACACTTTTGTATCATCATTTGCAGATGACATTAAAATAAGCATGAAAGTCAGTACAGTAGAGGACACTGAAAAAGTATAGGAAGACATAAACAGGGTTTTCCAGTGGGCAGTGGAGAACAACATGACGTTCAATGGTGATAAGTTGCAGCTGCTTAGGTATGGAAAGAATGAAGAACTCAAAAGGAGCACTATATACAACACTCAAGAGGGTCACCAAATAGAACGTTAGGAACGGACCTTTCTTTTAAAGACCATGACAAGACAAAGATCACGACAGCCAGGAAGATGACAGAGTGGGTATTGAGAACTTTCAACACAAGGGAAATAATGCTGATGGTGACACCCTTCAAATCGCTAGTGCTCCCTCACTTAGAATATTGCTCAGTGCTGACGGCCCCATTCAAGGCAGGAGAATTATCGGAGCTGGAACAAATACAGAGAACACTTACGGCTCACACTTGAGCCAGTAAAGCACCTAAACTACTGGGAACGCCTGCAAGTCTTAAACATGTACTCATTGGAGCGGAGGAGAGAGAGGTACATGATAATATATACCTGGAAGGTACTCGAGGGCTTGGTCCCAAATCTGCACACTGCCATAACAACACACTGGAGTGAGAGATATGGGAGGAAGTGTAAAATAAACCCAGTGAGGAGCAGGGGTGCAGTGGGGACAATAAGGGAACACTGTATCAACATCTGGGGCCCCAGACTTTTCAACATCTTCCCAGAAGATATCAGAAACACTGCTGGAAAAAGTGTAGAAGCCTTCAAAAGGAAACTAGACAAGTATCTTTACCAGGTGCCAGATCAACCAGGCTGTGATGGATATGTGGGACAGCGGGCCTGCAGCAGCAACAGCCTGGTTGACCAGGCAAGCACCAGACAAGCCTGGCCCATGGCCGGGCTCAGAGAGTAGATAAACTCTCGAAACTCTTCAAAGGTATTAATAAAAAATAATGTAAACTATATTACCTATATACAGCAGAAAAAAAAAATTATTGTTATTTTTATTACTATTACTAGTTGTCCAATTTTTCTCCGTCCTCTCTAAATGCCCAAACCACCTCAACAGCTCCTTCTCATCCCTCTGAATTATACCTTTGACAACTAAACACTTCAAATTCTTGTATAATATTCACACCACACATTAATCTCAAACATGACATCTCCACTGCCTCTAGTCTTCTCCTTGCTCCAACATTCAGTACATATCTATTTTATTCCTCTCAAAAGTAAATCTCTTACCTGGATATCATAAATACAAACCTCCATAAAATAGGGGAAGGCCGAGTCACTGTAGAGAATATCTGCTAGTCGCACTGACCCGCTGGTGAGGACGTCAATTTGGTGTTTGAGGTAGTAATCGCTAGCCAGGAATTTTGGTAAAAATCTTGAAAATACAAAGAAAAATGGCAATTACCAGTAAGTGAGAAGTGACATCTTTGGTGAAAGAAGTGCATGTACAACACTTGGCTATCTTTACTGTGAAGATATTTCATCAACCAGTGCCTTTATCAGTCCAATCCAGAGAATAATATTGAAGACAGTGGAAGAAGGCATGAAGTAGTACTTTGAGGTGATTAGTCTGTCAGACTCAATAGTTGTTGTTTGGGACTGACCAACTCCTACAAGACCGATGGAATAATTCCCCTCAAGCTGCTGCTTCACATGATCTTCCATCTCCAGTATTTTATTTTTATTTATTTATTTATTTATTAATTTGAACATGATACAGAGAAGTACAAGGAATACAATTTTTAAAGTGCAGCATGCCAAAGCACCTTGTATGCAGAGCATTATGGGCAGGCTTAAAATTAACTTAAGATTAACTAAGCAATGATATATTCAGTGGTACAAAAATTATTGTAAAACATAACAATTTAATACAAATGAGTATTACAAAGACAGGTCATATGGTCATTTACTGTGTTGCTGTGTAATCACTAGAATGGAGTATTATGTTAGGTAATGAAGTTAAATAGTAACAAAGTTTGATTGGGTCACAGGTTGACATTTATGAGATACAATAATGAGATACATGTATGAGATACAATTTATGAGATACAATTATTCAGTATTTATTTAGTTGTGGGTGAGTAAGTGATTTTTGAGAAGAGACTTGAATTTATAAACAGACAGTGTTTCTTTTATATTCACAGGTAATGAATTCCAGATTTTAGGGTCTTTTATGTGCATTGAGTTTTTGCATAGCGTGTGATGGACACGAGGAACATCAAAGAGTGATTATTCTCTGTACTGGACTTAGAGAGCCACTGTCTGGTGAAACATCTCCACTACAAAGCTACCCAAATGTATTAATCATTCACTTACTGACTTTGTATACCATTAATCCCTTGACTGTCGCAGCCCCAAATCCTGAGGTGTCTCCTGGTGTCGCAAAATACCCCCCCAACCCCCTTAAAAAAAAAATTATTTTTTTCTTATGAAATGATAGAGAATCTTTTCCAGATTGTAATGACACCAAAAGAACGATATCTGATGGAAAACTGACGGAATTATGCTCTCACAAAGTTAGCGACCTCAGCAATATTTACGAATCGGCGATTTCGCCCACTTTGAGTCCTATTTTCAGCTAATTTCATTTTTCCAGTCAACCAAACTCATAGCTATTTCTTTAGAACTTCATTTTTTCTATTGACTGAGAACAAGAAACTGCCCATTTACTGATTTCAACTACCCAATAATGTGGTCAGAAATTTGCAATTTGGCCAATTTCACGAAAATTAAAAAATATGACAATTTCAAAATAGGGTCCAGAATGAACAATGCAGATATTCCTGGCTCTAAAATAACATTTTCTTTGTTCATCAGCCATGTCTCCAGGCCCCTCTGATATTACTCTTGCTTTCTATTTTGAATTTTTATTCAAACAAAAAATAGAAGATTTACTGTTATGCAGACTACTGCAATACTGTAATAATTGTATAAAAAATGTCAACCCATTCATGACTGCATATTAGAATGCCTATTTGGACATTTATTGGAATATGACATCATTTGTTTACTTTTGAACATCGGCAAAAATCAAACATTTCCCCTACTTTGAGCTCCATTTCTAGGTTCTTTTTATAGTAAAATCAATCAAAATCACCTCTATTTCTATAATATGCTTTCCATTCTATCAAATGAGACCAAGAAAACGAGAATACAACCATAAATACTATATGAAAATAGACCACAAAGTTCGCCTTTTAATTAAAAAAATGGTCAGTTTTTTCTCATTATGCACTGTGTGCTGCAGGATTTTTTATATGGTGCACACTGACCACACACCCATTCTCTCACGTGTGGCCCTACCAGCTTTCTCCTGCTTGATTTCAAGCTGCTAGAATTTATGAGTATACGTATATGCGTCAAACATGGTGGCTCGTAAGACGTATATATACGACTGAAACAGTCAAAGGGTTAACCCTTTGACTGTTTCAGGCCCCTCTCTGAAACTGTCATTCTATGTCGCTCAATTTTTGAAAAAAAAAAAATTATTTTTTCTTATGAAATGATAGAGAATCTTTTCCCGATGGTAATGACACCAAAAGTTCGAAATTTGGTCGAAAACTCGTGGAATTATGCTCCCGCGAAGTTAGCGGTCTCGGCGACATATGCGTATCGGCGATTTCGCCGACTTTGAGCCCAATTTTCACCCAATTCCATTGATCCAGTTGACCAAACTCATAGCTATTTCTTTAGAACTCCATTTTATCTATCAGCTGAGTACAAGAAACCTCCCATTTACTAATTTGGACTACCCAATATGGTGGTCAGAAATTGGCAATTTGGCCAATTTCACGCAAAATAAAAAAGATGCCAATTTCAAAATAGGGTCCAGAATAAACAAGGTAGACATTCGTGGCACTAAAATAACATATGCTCTGTTCATTAGTCACATCTCTAGGCCCCTCTTATATTATTATTGCTTTCTATTTTGATTTTTTATTCATACAAAAAAATACAAAATTTACTGTTATGCAGACGACTGCATTATTGTAAAAATGGTATAAATAATATCAGTGCACTAGTGAAAGAATATTAGACTCACCAGTTGACGTGTATTGGACGTGTGGTGTGATTTATTTACTCTTGAACATTGGTAAAAATCGAACATTTCCGCTACTTTGAGCTCAGTTTCAAGGTCGTTTTCATCGTAAAAGTAATGAAAATCATCTCTATTTCTGTAATATGTTTCCCATTTTATCACCTAAGACCATGAAAACGCGAATACAACGATAAATACTATACGAAAATACACCTCAAAGTCGGCGTTTTATTCCAAAAAAACGATCAGAGTTTTTTTTTTCTCATTAAGCAATGTGTGCTGCAGGATTTTTTTTATGTGGTGCACACTGACCACACAGACCCATTCTCTCACATGTGGGCCTACCAGCTTTCTCCCACTTGATTTGAAGCCGCTAGAATTATTGAGTATATATACGTCAGAAACATTGGCTCGTAAGACGTATTTATACGTCGAAAACAGTCAAAGGGTTAATATAACATAGCTTTAACACACCGGCCGTCTCCCACCGAGGCACGGTGACCCGAAAAATAAAAACACTTTATAAAGGCTTTATTATTTCAACAATTAGTAATTTATATAGGAATTGGGGTTACTAATCCCTTGCTCCCAGCATTTCAGTCACCATTTATGACATGCATGGCTTAGGAAGGAGGGATTCTTCTCCATTTTACCTTGGAGTATAACAGGGCTAAGCTTTGAAATGAGCTGAAGTAGGATAACAGCTCTTAGCATGTAAAATTAATGCGTTAAAAAAAACTATGTGGAAAGTGAGGCTCATGTTTGAGTATGTTAGAGAAAACGGAAATATTTTCCAATAAAAGTAGGCCTACAAGAGGGATGATGTCACCATAGTAGTTTAAACCTTCAGTACTCCAAGGCTCCATTAAGGAGGTGCACATTATATGTGAAACTGTTGTTATTGCCTCCAGCCAGCAGGGAAACTCATATCCTTAACTAACTGGAGAGCCCTGACTCATTCCCAAGGAAAGTGAGGAGATGAGATGTGAAGCAGTGCAATTCTGGATATGCAAGAGGGTCATTCACACTTGCTCATAAGTAGGAATAACAACTGTCTGGATTCACTTTCATATTTATAAAAATAGTTATGGCAAAAAGCCGTAAGAGTAAAAAGGTTTTATAAAAGGTCAGTCTACAATTTACTAGAAATACATCCAAATCCCTCCATTACTTACATGAACTAATGTGAAAAGGTAATATAAAATGAATGTGTTTGTAAAAGTAATGAGTGTTTAAATGTTAGAAAGATGGTGAATGTAATCACAACTTACTCTTGTTGCAAAGCAGTGATGACAATCTTCTGAGCTGGCACAAAGCAATCGGCATCAATATCTTCCTGTACAACAGAAATAGCTTTGAAAATGTTATATACAATGGCATCACTCACTCCCACCGAACATTCCGCCTCCTTGGCCAGATACTTGTTAAAAATTCTCATGGCATCATCTGCTATACTTTGTCTTAGTTTGTGAGCCTGGTGGGACACTGAGGCACTTGGTCGAGAGTTACTCCTCTCCTCCACACTACTGTCTTGCAACACACTCTTGCTGCACTCGGTTTCAATATTCTTTTTTTGGATGTATGCCTTTTCTTTTTTTCTAACACTAACTGGTTCTTGGTGAGAAGTTCGAGCCTGACAAGTTAACACATTCGAAGAGCTTCCATCAGGAGTGTTAAGGGGAGTAACGTCACTCGCATTTTTAATGCCACTTACCAGATCTGGCAGTATTAGATTTTTGTTCTGGCAGTGGCGGTTGTCTTTCAAGCAACCCAAACTAACTTTTCCAGGTGATTGTGTATTATAGACTTGACTATTACTCTCACAATATATTCCTTCATCTCTGTCTGGTGTTTTATTACAATTCTTTTCATTAAATTTATCAGCTACATTACCAACCATGGAAGTAGGTTTATCACAGGTATTTTGAAAATCTTGGCTACTAATACGCGTTATGGCAGCAGCTCTAAAGTTGTTGGTATCCAGCCAAAACCGCGCATACTTATCAGCACCCCAACCTTGAAGAAACTGCATGAAGTATGGTAGAGTAGAGGGACTGTTGAGAATGTCATCTATTGTCTTCACAAACTGTGACTCAACAACAAGAGGGTCTACTCTTTCTTGAGCTGCAAAGGTTGACCAAAATTAGATCCTTCTAATTTAAAAAAAAATGACACACAAACATGAATGCATAAAATATCTACCTAAATAATTCATAGATAACCAGCACCTAGGAGAGGAAACTTAGGACTTATTAAGTAATGGTTTGGGATATTGGCAGTTTGGAGGGATATGTTGTGTATCTTTATACGTATATGCTTCTAAACTGTTGTGTCCTGGGCACCTCTGCAAAAAACAGTGATTATGTATAAGTGAGGTGAAAGTGTTGAATGATGATGAAAATATTTTCTTTTTGGGGATTTTCTTTCTTTTTGGGTCACCCTGCCTCGGTGGGAGACGGCCAACTTGTTAAAAAAAAAAAAATCTCACTTACAGTTTTTATGATTAGATTTACTTAAAATATACAGAACATTAATGGGCTGACTAATTTTAAAAAGCTTCTGAGAAGAGTTCCTCATAATGGATATACAATCTGCCCCTAAAGTTTCTTTATTTAACCCTTTGAGGGTCGCCAGGCCCTCTCAGAGACTTGTTCTCAGGGCCGACAAAAATTAAAAAAAAAAAAAAAAAAATTTTATGAAAAGATAGAATCTTTTCCCGATCATAATGACACCAAAAGTATGAAATTTGATGGAAAACTTTCAGCCATACTAGTATGGCTGAAACCCCGAAAGGGTTAAAATGCACACAAGTCTCACACTATGAAAAAATACAATGCACATAAAGGGCCCGAAGATCTGGAATTCACTACCTGAACAGGTACAGGATCTCCTGACTACATACAAATTTAAGGCTATGCTTAAAAATCATCTCATCTTTCAATACTAACCAAACCAACCAAAACAACTTCTAAACAGTTTGAAGCAACTCTTCCAAATATTATATATGACCTCTAGTCTATTAAAACATCTGCCAATCCATGAAATATTACTGTTTGAACCATTAATTGTAATATTGTTTTTATTAACCCTTTGACTGTCGCGGCCGTATACATACGTCTTACAAGGTACCGTGTCCAACTTAAAAGTCTACGTAGTGTAGTGTATGTTTTGCTCCATTATTGTTCAAATTTCATTGTACAATCTCTTAGTATTTAAATAATCAACTACCTCATTTTGTGATTTTACTAGTAAGCATAAATCACCTTATGTGATTTTCTTATTTACTATTGTTCGCTTGAACATTAGCTGAATTGATACTTTCTCTGTCCATATTACTACCTCATATTTTTTTTAAATACTACAATTGATATTACTTACTAAAATTAATAAATATCATTTTTACTAAAATTTCAATTTACTCTTAACATTTTTGACATTTAATAACCATTACTTGACTAATTACCTTTACCTGTTTTAATACCACATTTACTATCCTAGATTACTCTTAATTACCTTGTACTGCCATATAACCTCAAGTATAACTACCAGTGCAATATTGAATGAAATAAACATTACTATTTCACTTTTTTGTAATCATTATTACTTACTAAAATTTTATTAAACACCATATTTACTACCAGTCAATTTTACTTTTGTACATTAAACATTATTTTATACTTCCCATAACATTTTGTTGCCAAATTTTCAAGTTTTTATATTCAACCCCAACCTTGTATTATCCTTTGTACCTGTGTACCTGGGTACCTGTCTACCATCTTACTATCATATTATAACCAAGACATTACCATTGTGATTTTTTACTATTATTCTTTTGTACTTTAATTGTGAATTTTATTTTGTCAATTTAAATCTATAGTTATAACCTTGATCTTGTCAACAACCCATACCAGACTCTAGTGCAATTGCAAGTACCATTTCAAATTGTATTTTCATATTATAAGTTTATATTATAATTCCTACCATCTGTCCATTTAACTTTGCTTACCATTACTTAATTTTAGTCCCTTTTATATTTTCTCCTTTATTTTAGCTTTATATAACTATCCTAGTTTATATATCCACAACTGTTAAAATAATCAAGGTGCTATTCTCAGGTGCTAAAGTAGAATAAGCTCACAATCTTGCCATTATATTCCAAAGCTCATTTATTCACAACCTATATTAGTCCCTTTTTATTATAATTTTAAACTATAATTATAACTTTAAAAAATTACCTTTATAGTACTACCTACTATCATATTCCCAAGCACTATTATATGATCATCACTTTATTTGTATTAGTCCCTTAGCTCATTATTTTACATTTGTTAAATAATTCAGGTGCTTTTTTTTAGCTTAAGACTATTTACTTTGTTTTATACTTAATTCTAACTATAGATTCACTACAAATCTTATGATTACAAGCATTGATCCTGATACCAACCTCTTATTTAATGACTTAAATGAATCAAACAGTTACTGTAATTACTACACTGCAGAACAATCAAAGGCACTTCTCAGTGCCAACAACAACATAACTATCTTTAACTACAATATCAGATCATTAAGCAAGCATTACGATGACCTCATAGCATTACTAAATTCCTTACATGCCAATATGTCCATCATTACACTAACTGAAACCTGGCTAAAGCCTGATAGTACAGATGTCTATGCCATTCCTGGTTACACAGCCATACACAACTGTAGGCCAGACCAACAAGGGGGTGGCACAGCCATATACTACTCAGACCAACTAGAATGTATCACTAATACTTGCACAAGGGATGAACATGGGGAATATATAATAGCTAAATTCAAATCCAAATACCTACAAAAACCTCTCACATTGATAAACATCTACAGAGTTCCACAGTCAAACATTAGCCAATTTAGTCAAAATCTAGGAAGTATGATAACTGATGCACGCATGAACAAAGATCACTTACTACTCTCAGGTGACTTCAATATAAATCTCCTGCAAGACCAGGACCCACACGTTACTGAATTCACAAACACAATGAGTAACTGTATGTTACTACCAACAGTAACAAAACCTACAAGAGTTACAGAGACTAGTGTTTCCCTACTTGACCACATCTGGACCAACACCATATCCCCTTTAAAATCAGGCATAATTACAGATAATACCACAGACCACTACCCTACTTTCCTCATAACAACTCTTGGTAAACTACCCCAAGACACTACTAAAGTCACCTTCAGACTTCACAATGAGGCAGCCATTAATAACTTCGCAACAGCATTAGCAAACATTGATTGGCACACTGAGCTAGAAATCTATACAGATATTGACGAATGTATTAATAATTTTCTAAAAAAGACCCAATACCTCTATAACAAGCACTGCCCTAAAAAAACTAAACAGATGACAGCAAAGAGACTGAACAGTCCCTGGCTAACACCCAGCATTCTCAAATCCATAAATACAAAACACCAATATGAAAAACAGTACAGAATGGGTCACATAACCAGAGACCAAACAAAACGTTACTCGTCAATCCTAACCAGCCTGATAAGAAGGGCAAAAAAATTGTATTATGAGAACAGATTATCCAACTTACGAGGTGATATAAAAAAGACCTGGAAAACACTATCTGAAATTCTGGGAACAAAAAAGATATCACGAAATAGCGAAATAAAATTAGCAAAATCAGATGAACCCCAACTCCCACCAACAGAAACAGCAAACAGACTCAATGATTTCTTCTCCACTATAGGACAAAACCTTGCCCATAAAATCCCAAGCTCAGATACCCCACCAAATAACTACCTCACCGGCAACTACCCGAACACACTGTTCCTAGCTCCGACTAACCCATACGAAGTCTCCCTTATTATCAATGCACTAAAAAACAAGGCAGGAGATTTAAGTACCTTACCACCCTTTATATATAAAAAAGTGTCACAAGTGCTATCTCCAATCATTGCAACACTCTTTAACAAATCCATTGAATCCTCCACCTTCCCTACAGTACTCAAAATAGCAAGGGTCACCCCGATCCACAAAGGAGGAGACCAAACAGAGTTGAATAACTATAGGCCAATATCCAACTTACACCCTCTCTCAAAAATCTTTGAAAAACTAATTCATAAACGAATCTACTCCTACCTTATCTCCCAGAACATACTCAACCCCTGCCAATTTGGATTCAGGCCTAATAAAAATACTAATGATGCTATTATACACATGCTAGAACATATATACACTGCAATAGAGAAAAAAGAAGTCCCACTGGGGATCTTCATTGACTTACGTAAAGCTTTTGATACAGTTGACCATGACTTGCTCCACGTAAAATTGTCACACTATGGTATAAGAGGGCACTCCCTCAATTACCTCAAGTCATACCTCAGCAACAGAAGCCAATATGTGTACGCAAATGGGGCAAACTCTTCTGCGCAACCAATTACAGTTGGTGTCCCACAGGGAAGTGTCCTTGGCCCTCTTCTCTTTCTCCTATACATAAATGACCTTCCAAATGCTTCGCAATTACTCAAACCCACACTATTTGCAGATGACACTACATACGTCTTCTCTCACCCGAGCCCAGTCACACTAGCCAATACTGTAAATACCGAATTACAGAAAATATCTACCTGGATGAGGACTAACAAACTTACACTAAACATTGACAAAACCTACTTCATTCAGTTTGGAAACAGAGCTACAGATGTCCCTCTTAACATAATGATAAACGGATCACCTATCACAAAGCTAACAGAGGGAAAATTCTTAGGAATCCACCTTGATAATAGACTCAAATTTCATACACATATACAACAAATTTCTAAGAAAATTTCCAAGACTGTAGGCATACTATCGAAGATACGGTACTATGTTCCACAGTCAGCCCTCCTGGCCCTATATCACTCTCTTATTTACCCCTATCTCACCTATGGAATTTGTGCATGGGGCTCAACAACAGTTAACCATCTCAGACCACTAATTACCCAACAAAAGGCTGCAGTTAGAATGATAACAAATTCTCACTACAGGCAGCACACTCCACCAATATTCAATACACTAAACCTACTCACCATACAAAACATCCATACTTATTACTGCACCTATTACATACATAGAACACTTAACTCTGATATTAACCCTCCCCTCAAACATCTCCTTGCCAACCTCAACAGAACACATGACCATAACACAAGGCACAGATCACTCTTTGATGTTCCTCGTGTTCATCTCACACTATGCAAAAACTCAATGCACATAAAAGGCCCTAAAATCTGGAATTCATTACCTGTAAATATAAAAGAAACACTTCCTGTTTATAAATTCAAGTCTCTACTCAAAGATCACTTACTCACCCAAAACCAAATAAATACTGAATAACTGAACCTTATAAATTGTATATCTTAAATGTTTCTCACAATTATATCACATAAATGTTAAACCTAAAACCCAATCTAACTTTATTATTTTTTAAATACACTACCTAACAGAATCCTTCATATGACCTGTCTTTGTAATACTCACTTGTGCTTTATAGTAATCTGTTTACATTAATGTTTTATCACTGACTTCATCATTGCTTAATTAATCTTAAGTTAATTTTAAGCCAGCCCGTAATGCTATGCATAGTATAAGTGGCTTTGGCATACTGCTCTTATCTGTATTTTTTTGTACCTCTGTATGTGTGCACAAATTTATAATAAATAAATAAATAAATAAATAAATATATACTCATAAATTCTAGCGGCTTCAAATCAAGCAGGAGAAAGCTGGTAGGCCCACATGTGAGAGAATGGGTCTGTGTGGTCAGTGTGCACCACATAAAAAAAATCCTGGAGCACGCAGTGCATGAGAAAAAAAAAACTCCGACCGTTTTTTTTAATTAAAATGCCGACTTTGTGGTCTATTTTCATATAGTATTTATGTTTGTATTCTCGTTTTCTTGGTCTCATTTGATAGAATGGAAAACATATTATAGAAATAGAGGTGATTTTGATTGATTTTACTATAAAAAGAACCTAAAAATGGAGCTCAAAGTAGGGGAAATGTTTGATTTTTGCCAATGTTCAGAAGTAAACAAATGATGCCATTGTCCAATAAATGTCCAACTAGCCATTCTAATATGCAGTCATGAATGGGTTGATGTTATTTATACAATAATTACAGTATTGCAGTAGTCTGCATAATAGTAAGTCTTCTATTTTTTGTTTGAATAAAAATTCAAAATAGAAAGCAAGAGTAATATCAGAGGGGCCTGGAGACATGACTGATGAACAAAGAATATGTTATTTTAGAGCCAGGAATGTCTGCATTGTTCATTCTGGACCTTATTTTGAAATTGTCATATTTTTTAATTTTCGTGAAATTGGCCAAATTGAAAATTTCTGACCACATTATTGGGTAGTTGAAATCGGTAAATGGGCAGTTTCTTGTACTCAATCGATAGAAAAAATAGAGTTCTAAAGAAATAGCTATGAGTTTGGTCGACAGGAACAACGGAATCAGCTGAAAATAGGGCTCAAAGTGGGCGAAATCGCCGATTTGTAAATATCGCCGAGGTCGCTAACTTCGCGAGAGCATAATTCCGTCAGTTTTCCATCAAATTTCGTTTTTTTTGGTATCATTACAATCGGGAAAAGATTCTCTATTATTTCATAAGAAAAAGTAATTTTTTTTTTAAACTTTGCGACACCAGGAGACACCTCAGGATTGGGGGTTGCGACAGTCAAGGGGTTAAGTGCAGCTTCAAGATAATTATTTTCATAAACCTCCACCTTTACCTCACATTAGTATTAAGATAAAATAAAGATTTATTAAAAGGTTAACCACTCTCATCTTGTCTAGACATAAGTAGTTATTATGTACTAGGATCAGTCTGCCCGAAGTGTTCCGGCATGATAGTGGCTTTCTTTGTACTTAACAAATCAAAATTGTAATTATACATTGCACCCTTTGCAAAGAAATAAAATCTTTATTCTTTTATTCTTTATTCTTTAAAATTTAAATATTTTTCTTTCACACTTCATCACATATAGAGATGACATAAATCCACTCACCAACATCACACATAAAACACTGTTTGTCACATATAGAGATGACATAATCCACTCACCAACATCACACACAAAACAATGTTTGTCACATATAGAGATGACATAATCCACTCACCAACATCACACACAAAACAATGTTTGTCACATATAGAGATGACATAAATCCACTCACCAACATCACACATAAAACATTGCTCATCAGCTTGAGTGATGGTGTACGGTGCTGTCCGAATGATCTGGGTGGAATTCATGACAGGAGCACCTGCATCCTGGGATGCATACTGGGCACCTTGTTGACCAGCCTGTGGTGGGAGACCTCTCCTGGCATAGCTCACATGATTGGGACTCCCTCCTCCACTGCCTCCCCCACCTGTAACAATTCAATAAAAATCTAGTGAAGATCAACCTCAAATGGAAAAAAAAAATATGTATTTCAGTCGCTGTGTGATCCCTAAAAGGTACCCTTGTATTGCATAACCACAGCTCCTTCTATATCAATGCATGAGAAAAGACAGTACAGAGTGTGGCATAAGTTTCTCAAGTAGTTAAATACATGTATTTGTGTTGAAGATCTGATGTGAATCAGAAGATATATTCACATTATCACCAATGTCTTGATTTCTTCAGTAAAAGTGCCAAATTTTGGATATACACAGCCCAAAACTAAACCAAACATTCAACTACAAAACATGAGTTTTGAAGCCAGCTGAAGAAGCACTCTCTCTCTTGCTATCTTAAGAGACCAATATCCTTAAATATATCAGGAGATTAAGCTCAAAGTCACTCACATTTTACATTAATAAGTTATCAGCAGTGAAGAGTTAAACTGCTTCAATTCCAAACCTTTTAGAAACTGCAGCAAGATATTCCATTTACTGACTGTTAGCAATTTTGTATACAAAGTTGAGCTTCAAATGCTTTCATCCAGGCCTACATATTCTTTTGGATCCAGATCCAAAATAAATGTCCCCTTCTCATTTTGGCAAATTTATAATGTTTTTCATTTTTTGTTATGGCAGAATACCATGAAGAACAGCAGTGGTCTACCTTACATTATACAGGAGCTAAATATGGGACCTTGTTTGCTGGAGTAATCAGGCACTGCAGTCTATACAGGAGCTTTAACTTGGCAATTTTTTACTACTGTTCACTATCAATTATCCTCATATGAATAATAATAATTATACTATTTTTATTTCATCATAAGAACATAAGAAAGAAGGAACACTGCAACAGGCCTACTGACCCATGCAGAGCAGGTCCATGTCCCCCCCTTAGATTAGACCAATGACCCACCCTCCGGATTATCCCAATGACCCACCCAGTCTGGTCATCCCCACTCAAGGATGGAGCACTGTACCAGACCCAGCAGCACAAGCTAGTCAGGTCCAACTCACACCCACCCACACCCACTCATGTATTTATCTAACCTATTTTTAAAACTACACAACGTTTTAGCCTCAATAACTGTACTCGGGAGCTTGTTCCACTCATCCACAACTCTATTACCAAACCAGTGCTTTCCTATATCCTTCCTGAATCTGAATTTTTCCAACTTGAAACCATTGCTGCAATTGATGCAATGTTTGTACTGAGATGGTTGACATTTTGGTGTGCTTGCAGAAATCCCCTTGTTATAACAGAGCATTTTATGCATGGATCACAGGATATACCTTCACTGAAGTTACTGTTCAAATGGGCTTCTCATTACAAGGTATATTATGAACCATTTTCAGTTTACCTTTTGAGCTCAAAGCTTGGTTGGAAGTGAGTCCTCAGCTCACAACCTGAGGGCACTTCCTTACACCTGCTGCCTCTGTTCACCTAGCAGTAATAGTTAGCCAACTGTTGTAGGTTGTATCCTGGAGGACAAGATTATAAGACCCCAATGAAAATAAGACAGACAGTACCTAATGACACACTGACTTTGACTTTACTGGGTTATCACAGGGCTCAAACACAGAGCCTGGTGGAAAAATGGCCTCCTAACATTACTGTTGTGAACAGGAGCACCAACCTGTTCAGTGACAATGTTGTTCACCACTTTAGAAAATTTTTGAAAAGCCGTGAAAAGCAGACAACACTGGACAGCTTCTTTAGCAAAGATAAAAATCAGATGCTAGTGAATTCCCAACATCTTCAAGTGCTACTGCACAGAGACTGAGAAGAGAAAAATCACCAGACGGGCAGTTACCTGATGTTTTTATGGAAGGTGACAACCTTTCCAAACATTAATCTCTCTCCACCTCCCTCTTAGGCCATCAGCACTCCTCAGTAAAGGCAAAGTGCAGTTAAATTTTCATTTTTTTTCAAGTATTTTTTTTTTTTTTAGTTTTCATGTACAATTTTATGCATGCAAATATTATTATACAGGTTTAAATAAGCAATATTTTCACTTAAAATATTTTATAACTGGTATTTTTTTGGGGTCTGGAATGGATTAATCTAGTTTACATTATTTCTTATGAGAAAAATTGATTCAATATTTGTACAACTCACTACAGTACTTGAACAACCTTCTGGAACAGATTAATTTTCAATGTCAAGATACCACAGCATATATATAAAACATTAAACTCAAATATAAACCCTTCTCTCAAACTTCTCCTTGATCAATCAATCAAGTTTATTCTCTATAAGGATTACAATGCAGGGTTTACAGATTTTGGTTATTGGGTGGTTTACATGTAATAAAATACTAATTACAGAGGGGGCCACTAGGACACCTAGCATGGCTAGGCATTTCGGGCAAACTTTGATTAATTCTTAACCCTAAATTATTACAAATTATGGAGTAAGTTGACTAAATACTAAGTGACTAAATACTAGTTTGTGAGTTTAGCAATGTGAATGCTTTTGTTTTGGCACAATACACAGTTTCTATATTCTATACAGGCAAACTTATGACTAGTTAGGAATCATTATTTTAAGATTAAGATTCGTATTTCTGTGCTTATAGTCAAATGGGTGAGTGATTGAGTGTAAGTGTGAACCACCAGGTGGTTTTTATGTACAGTGGACCCTTGAGTTTTGGCGGCATCGACTTTCGTGAAATCCGACTTTCGGCAAGTTTTTTCGGCAAAATTTGGCCTCGCGGTTCGTGATTAGACTCGTGATTTGGTGACTGTCTGGTACCCTTCCGCCTGTCACCACGCACACAAAGCCAGTCTCCCATGCCATTCACGCTCAGTGTGCCATTGTTTACCAACATGTGACCATCACCCTGCGGGTTCATACGTAATAATCCATTGTTTTTTGTGATTGCAACTGCTAAATAAGTCACCGTGGGCCCAAGGAAAGCTAGTGCAAGCCTTTTGGTAAAGAAAGTGAGAGACACGATTGAATTCAAGAAGGAAATCATTGAAAAATATGAGAGTGGAGTGCGTGTTACAGAGCTTGCCAGGATGTATGGCAAACCCCATTCAACCATCACTTCGATCATGGCGAAAGGAAAGGAAATAAAGTGTGCTGTTGTTGCAAAAGGGGTAGATATGCTGACAAAAAGGAGATCACAAATCCTCGAAGAAGTGGAGAGGTTATTGTTGGTGTGGATTACCGAAAAACAGTTAGCAGGAGATAGTGTTACGCAGTCGATAATATGTGAAAAGGCAAAGCAGTTGCATGACGATCTCGTAAAGAAAATGCCTGCAACAAGTGGTGATGCTTGTGATTTTAAGGCCAGCAAAGGTTGGTTTGAGAGATTTAAGAAGCGTAGTGGCATTCACAGTGTGATAAGGCATGGTGAGGCTGCCAGTTTTGACAAAATTGCAGCTGAGAAGTTTGTACAGGAGTTTAAGAAGTGCATAGACACTGGAGAATTCAAACCCCAACAAGTGTTTTAATTGTGATGAAACAGGCCTCTTTTGGAAGAAAATGCCAAAGAGGACCTACATCACGCAGGAGAAAACAGCACTCCCAGGACACAAGCCTATGAAGGATAGGCTTACTCTCATGTTTTGTAGTAAAGCTAGTGGGGATTTTAAAGTGAAGCCTTTACTGGTGTATCACTCTGAAAATCCCAGAGTGTTCAAGAAATACAGTGTCGCCAAGAGTAATTTGTGTGTGATGTGGAAGGCTAACAGTAAGGCATGGGTCACAAGGGATATTTTCCTAGACTGGTTTAATGAAGTGTTTCTCCTTCCAAACAATAGTGTACACCTTCCTCCTATCCCCTCCTCCCGTCTTCCGTCCACCCAGAAGTCTTCAGTAGAGGTAAGTGTAATGTTATTATTATTTTTTATATGCATGTAGTACTTGATTTCTCATTGTTTTCAGCATGTAAATCTTTATTTAATTTGAAAAAAAAAAAAAAAAATTATTTTAATATTTTTGGGTGTCTGGAATGGATTAATTTTATTTCCATTATTTCTTATGGGAAAATGGTTTTGCCATTCGGCAATTTCGACTTTCGGCAGGCTCTCTGGAACGGATTAATCACGAAACTCAGGGGTCCACTGTAGTTAGCTGATGGGGTGTATCAGGGAGATAAGATGTTTTCTAACGGTAGTTTTGAAGGTGATGAATGTGTTTGTAGTTCTACAGTTTTCAGGTAGGGTGTTCCAGATTTTAGGGCCTTTGACATAACACACAGACATAACACTCTTCAACATCCCTGATGTCCACCTCATTCATGCAAAAATACATGCATAAAGGACCCCAAGATCTGGAATTCATTGCCCAAATCAGCAAAAGGTCCCCTATCTGCCAATTAATTTAGAGCTATAATTAAAATCACCTCGTCACCCAAATGTAACTACAACAACACTTTCTTATAAAAAAAAAAAAAACTCATCCAAGTACAGTCAACCCCCGAGTTTCGGCAGCATCAACTTTTGTGAAATTCGACTTTCGGCAAGTTTTTTTGGTAAAATTTGGCCTCGAGTTTCGTGATTAGAGCATGCCATTCATGCTCAGTGTGCCATTGTTTACCAACATGTGACCATCCTCCCGCGGGTTCATACGTAATAATCCATTGTTTTTTGTGATTGCAACTGCTAAATAAGTCACCAAGGGCCCAAGGAAAGCTAGTGCAAGGCCTTTGGTAAAGAAAGTGAAGAACACAATCCAGAGGTACTCTGAAGGGTTTGAGGCAGACCCTGACCCTGTTGACCCTCTGCCTGTTGTGGAAGGTGATGTGGCACTTTGCAAGTCCATGGGGTTGGAGGTGAGTGACGGGATGTGGAAGAGTTGGTGGAGGACCACAGGGAAGAGCTAACCACTGACAAACTGCAAGAGCTTCAACTGGAACAGCATCAGACCACATATGAGGAACTTGCTTCAGAGGAGAAAAAGAGAGTGAAGGAGGTGCCTTCTTCGGTGATTAAGGACATGTGTTCGAAGTGGAATGAGTTGCAAAGTTTTGTTGAAAAATATCACCCTGACCAAGCTGAAACAAGCCACATCTGCAACATGTTCAGTGACAAAACCTTGTCCCACTTCAGGCAAATCATAAAGAAATGCCAGAAACAGACCTCTCTGGACAGATATTTTGTGCGACAGGGGTCCAGTGGCTCTCAAGTTGTTCCCAGTGGCATTAAAAGAAGAAGGGAAGTAACCCCAGAAAAGAACTTGCTACCTGAAGTCCTAATGGAAGGAGATTCTCCTTCCAAACAATAGTGTACACCTTCCTCCTATCCCCTCCCATCTTCCATCCACCCAGAAGCCTTCAGTAAAGGTAAGTGTAATGTTATTATTTTTTATATGCATGTAGTACTTGATTTCTGATTGTTTTCTGTATGTAAATATTTATTTAATTTAAAAAAAAAAAATTATTTTAATATTTTTGGGTGTCTGGAACGGATTAATTTTATTTCCATTATTTCTTATGGGGAAAATGGTTTCGAGTTTCGTGAATTTCTACTTTCGGGAGGCTCTTTGGAAGGGATTAATCAAGAAACTTGGGGGTCCACTGTACTTCCTTTTCTTAACCATCTCTTAAATAATCTTTCCACAGCTTTAAATCATAGAACCAGTTTGGAACTATTCAAGAAATCCCATTTAACTTAAGATCACTAAATCAGTTTAACTTAAAACTGTATTATTGTACAACTGTAAATTGTACCGATTGTAATAATTTTTGCTACCTCTAATCTAAATCTTTCTAAATATAATATTTTAGCTACCTATTTTTTGTAATAAATAACCAAAATTTGCCACTCCATAACCAATGTCTGGTTTTAAGTAGTGTGCAAGCATAAGGATTAATCTTCCTAAAATGCTCATGCATGATAGAGGCTTTGTGCATAACAATAATTTTATACATGTAAACTACACATTGTATACCGCACAAGGATATAAAAATTTTGATTACGATTTTGATTTGATCCCAATGTAACTATTACCACTGGCAGTTCCCACTATAACTACCACAACCCATACTACCACAATCCTAATGTAACTATCACCACTGGCAGTTCCCACCATAACTACAACAATTACAATTACCAAAATCCCAACATAACTATTATCACTGGCAATTCCCACCATAACTACCACAATTACAATTACCACAATCCCAACATAACTATCACCAATGGCAGTTCCCACTATAACAACCACAATTTCAACTATAACAATCCCAATGTAACTATCACCACTGGAAGTTCACACTATAACAACCACAATCTCAACTACAACAATCCCAATGCAACTATCACCACTGGCAGTTCCCACCACAACTACCACAATCCTAACATAGCTAACACCACTGGCAGTTCCCACTATAACAACCACAATCTCAACTGCAGCAATCCCAATGCAACTATCACCACTGGTAGTTTCCACAACAACTACCATAATCCCAACATATCACCACTGGCAGTTACCACCACAACTACAACAATCCCAACATAACTACCACCACTGGCAGTGACCACCACAACTACAACAATCCTAACATAACTACCATCACCGGCAGTTCCCAAAACAACTACAACAATCCCAACACAACTACGACCACTGGCAGTTACCACCACAACAACAATTCCAACACAACACCACTGCCAGTTACCACCACAACTACAACAATCCCAACATAGCTACCACCACTGGCAGTTACCACCACAATTACTACAATCTCAACACAACTACCACCACTGGCAGTTACCACCACAACTACAACAATCCCAACACAACTACCACCACTGGCAGTTCCCACCACAATTACAACAATCCCAACACAACTACCACCACTGGCAGTTACCACCACAACTACAACAATCCCAACACTACCACCACTGGCAGTTACCACCACAACTACAACAATCCCAACACAACTACCACCACTGGCAGATCCCACTGCAACTACAACAATCCCAACACAACTACCACCACTGGCAGAGCCCACCACAACTACAACAATCCCAACAAAACTACCACCACTGGCAGTTACCACCACAACTACAACAATCCCAACACTACCACCACTGGCAGTTACCACCACAACTACAACAATGCCAACACAACTACCACCACTGGCAGTTACCACCACAACTACAACAATCCCAACATAACTATCACCACTGGCAGTTCCCACCACAACTACAACAATCCCAACACAACTACCACCACTGGCAGTTACCACCACAACTACAACAATCCCAACATAACTACCACCACTTGGTATCTGCTGGCATGGGAAATCTGGAAAAACAGATGGGACGTGCAACTATGACCACCCTAGAAAATGCCATGCACATATGACAACAGGAAAATGCAAACTCCCTTCCTGTAAGCTTTTTCACCCTGAACTGTGTACCTCTTCAGTACAGGAAAGACTGTGCTATAACTTAAATTGCCAGGCATACCATCTAAAGGGGACAAAAAGATACAAAACATCCAGGCCATGGGAAAACCTGGGTAGCCACAGCCACTCAAGAGGGAGAGGTTTTTTAGTGCCAGGAAGGAAAAAAAACTGGCAGGAAATGGCAGAAATCGTACACCAAATCCAGTCATTCCTGGAGTGGAACCACAGTCGATGGCCTCCACTCCAAACCAACAGATACAGATACTAATGCCGGAAAAAAAATCCCCCCCAGTACCAACAATACCACCAGTCCGATAACATTCTTCTTTGCAAATATACAGGGTCTAAAGCCAGCAACAAACAACAAAATACCTTTCATCCGTGGACTGCTTGCAGAGGCAAAGGCAATGTTCGCGGCTTTCACTGAGACCCACATAAAGGATCACTTGGACAACGAACTATGGATCCCAGGTTACAACCTATACAGATGTGACAGAGTGAACAGGCAAAAGGGGGGGGTTGGCCTGTACATTGCAGAGTCACTTGTTTGCACAGAACTGCTTAATGCCTCAAATGATGTAGTGGAAGTTTTAGCAGTAAAGGTCGAGAACCAAAACCTAGTCATTATGGTAGTCTACAAGCCTCTGGATGCAACATCCCAGCAATTCCAGGAACAGCTGTTAAAAATTGACCACTGTCTGGAAAATCTTCCAGCTCCTGCACCCAACATCTTGCTCCTGGGGGATTTCAACTTAAGGCACCTAAAATGGAGGAATATAGCAAATAATATTGTTGCAGTAATAACACCAGGAGGCAGCTCTGATGAAAACTCACACTCACACGAGCTTTTAAATCTCTGCACAAAATTCAATTTAAACCAGCAAATAATAGAGCCTACTAGACTGGAGAATACACTAGACCTCATCTTCACTAACAATGATGATCTGATAAGAAATGTCACCATATCAAAAACAATATACTCAGATCACAACATAATTGAGGTTCAGACATGTATGCGTGGAGCCCCAGACCGGCAAAATGAGACTAGTCACGAGGGAGCATTCGCCAAATTCAACTTCAATAACAAAAACATAAAGTGGGACCAAGTAAACCAAGTCCTAACCGATATAAGCTGGGAAGATATACTAAGCAACACAGACCCCAACTTATGCCTAGAACAGATTAACTCAGTGGCACTCGATGTATGCACAAGGCTTATTCCTCTAAGAAAAAGGAGGAGTAGATGTAAAATAGAAAGAGACAGGCGCTCCCTTTACAGGCGATGGAAAAGAATAACAGAGCGGCTAAAAGAGGTCAATATATCTGAAATGCGTAGGGAGACACTGGTCAGAGAAATAGCAAGCAACGAACTTAAGCTAAAAGAATCCTTTAGGAGTCAGGAATCGCGGGAAGAACTAAAAGCCATAAATGAAATCGAAAGAAACCCAAAGTATTTCTTCTCCTATGCCAAATCAAAATCGAGAACAACATCCAGTATTGGGCCCCTACTTAAACAAGATGGGTCCTACACAGATGACAGCAAGGAAATGAGTGAGCTACTCAAGTCCCAAAATGACTTGGTTTTTAGCAAGCCGCTAATCAGACTGAGAGTCGAAGATCAAAATGAATTTTTTATGAGAGAGCCACAAAACTTGATTAACACAAGCCTATCCAATGTTATCCTGACGCCAAATGACTTCGAACAGGCGATAAATGACATGCCCATGCACTCTGCCCCAGGGCCAGACTCATGGAACTCTGTGTTCATCAAGAACTGCAAGAAGCCCCTATCACGAGCCTTTTCCATCCTATGGAGAGGGAGCATGGACACGGGGGTCGTCCCTCAGTTACTAAAAACAACAGACATAGCCCCACTCCAAAAAGGGGGCAGTAAAGCAACAGCAAAGAACTACAGACCAATAGCACTGACATCCCATATCATAAAAATCTTTGAAAGGGTCCTAAGAAGCAAGATCACCACCCATCTAGAAACCCATCAGTTACACAACCCAGGGCAACATGGGTTTAGAACAGGTCGCTCCTGTCTGTCTCAACTATTGGATCACTACGACAAGGTCCTAAATGCACTAGAAGACAAAAACAATGCAGATGTAATATATACAGACTTGGCAAAAGCCTTCGACAAGTGTGACCATGGCGTAATAGCGCACAAAATGCGTGCTAAAGGAATAACAGGAAAAGTCGGTCGATGGATCTATAATTTCCTCACTAACAGAACACAGAGAGTAGTCGTCAACAGAGTAAAGTCCGAGGCAGCTACGGTGAAAAGCTCTGTTCCACAAGGCACAGTACTCGCTCCCATCTTGTTCCTCATCCTCATATCCGACATAGACAAGGATGTCAGCCACAGCACCGTGTCTTCCTTTGCAGATGACACCCGAATCTGCATGACAGTGTCTTCCATTGCAGACACTGCAAGGCTCCAGGCGGACAACAACCAAATCTTTCAGTGGGCTGCAGAAAACAATATGAAGTTCAACGATGAGAAATTTCAATTACTCAGATATGGTAAACATGAGGAAATTAAATCTTCATCAGAGTACAAAACAAATTCTGGCCACAAAATAGAGCGAAACACCAACGTCAAAGACCTGGGAGTGATTATGTCGGAGGATCTCACCTTCAAGGACCATAACATTGTATCAATCGCATCTGCTAGAAAAATGACAGGATGGATAATGAGAACCTTCAAAACTAGGGAGGCCAAGCCCATGATGACACTCTTCAGGTCACTTGTTCTATCTAGGCTGGAATATTGCTGCACACTAACAGCACCTTTCAAGGCAGGTGAAATTGCCGACCTAGAAAATGTACAGAGAACTTTCACGGCGCGCATAACGGAGATAAAACACCTCAATTACTGGGAGCGCTTGAGGTTCCTAAACCTGTATTCCCTGGAACGCAGGAGGGAGAGATACATGATTATATACACCTGGAAATTCCTAGAGGGACTAGTACCGAACTTGCACACGAAAATCACTCACTACGAAAGCAAAAGACTTGGCAGACGATGCACCATCCCCCCAATGAAAAGCAGGGGTGTCACTAGCACGTTAAGAGACCATACAATAAGTGTCAGGGGCCCGAGACTGTTCAACTGCCTCCCAGCACACATAAGGGGGATTACCAACAGACCCCTGGCAGTCTTCAAGCTGGCACTGCACAAGCACCTAAAGTCAGTTCCTGATCAGCCGGGCTGTGGCTCGTACGTTGGTTTGTGTGCAGCCAGCAGCAACAGCCTCGTTGATCAGGCGCTGATCCACCAGGAGGCCTGGTCACAGACCGGGCCGCGGGGGCGTTGACCCCCGAAACTCTCTCCAGGTAAACTCCAGGTAAACCACTGGCAGTTACCACCACAACTACAACTATCCCAACACAACTACCACCACTGGCAGTTCCCACCACAACTACATCAATCCCAACACAACTACCACCACTGGCAGTTACCACCACAACTACAACAATCCCAACACTACCACCACTGGCAGTTACCACCACAACTACAACAATCCCAAAACAACTACCACCACTGGCAGTTCCCACCACAACTACAACAATCCCAACACAACTACCACCACTGGCAGTTCCCACCACAACTACAACAATAACAACACAACTACCACCACTGGCACTTCTCACCATAACTACAACAATCCCAACACAACTACCACCACTGGCAGTTACCACTACAACTACAACAATCCCAACATAACTACCACCACTGGCAGTTACCACCACAACTACAACAATCACAACATAACTACCACCACTGGCAGTTACCACAACCACAACAATCCCAACACTACCACCACTGACAGTTACCACCACAACAACAATCCCAACATAACTATCACCACTGGCAGTTCCCACCACAACTACAACAATCCCAACACAACTACCACCACTGGCAGTTACCACTGCAACTACAACAATCCCAACATAACTATCACCACTAGCAGTTCCCACCACAGCTACAACAACCCCAACACAACTACCACCACTGGCAGTTACCACCACAACTAGAACAATCCCAATGTAACTACCACCACTGGCAGTTACTACCACAACTACAACAATCCCAACACAACTACAACCACTGGCAGTTACCACCACAACTATAACAATCCCAACATAACTACCACAACTGGCAGTTACCACCACAACTAGAACAATCGCAACAAAACTACCACCACTGGCAGTTACCACCATAACTACCATCACTGGCAGTTACCACCACAACTAAAACAATCCCAAAATAACTACCACCACTGGCAGTTACCACCACAACTAGAACAATCCCAAACTACCACCACTGGCAGTTACCACCACAACTACAATGCCAACACAACTACCAACACTGGCAGTTCCCACCACAACAACAATCCCAACACAACTACCACCACTACTGCCAGAGGGGAATCATAGGCCTGTCCCGTGTGGAAAAATAATAATATTGAACTTTGTGTCAGAGGAAAGAAAGTCTCCCTGAAAGCATTGAGTATACATAGTGTATAGTGTATACTACAGTGGCTCCCTAGTATATTGATGATAAAGGCTAAAGTGTCATTTGAAAACAGGTGAATTTGTAAATGAAGTGATAAGCCTATAGAGGCAGGTGCCAGAAGTCGCCAGAAACTTACCACAGGTCAGCTGTTTTTAATAATCTTCCTGGCCTGCTAGTGTACTCGCATATAATCTAGTGATACCAGTGAATAGCAGAATACAGTGTTGTAGTAGCAACTAACCAGTATTATAATGGTACTTAGTGAAGTGGAGTGACTTTCATTAGTTTCTTTTTCTTGAAATACCAGACGTTACTGTGAATTTCATATAACCTGTAGTTACCAGCGGTCGCAATATACACAACGAGAAGCAATTATTACTACAGAAAAAGCGCCCTTCCTCCAAAATTTGCACCAGTCAACTATAGTGATAATATAGCATTTATTGTGGTGGAGACGGAAAAAAAAAAAATAGAGAAGCTAGATACAGCGATTGATAAACAAAGGTGGAGGCTCGACCGTTCGTCATTGTAGGAGTGCCAGCAGTCACCGGCTCTTCAACACGCAAGTTATACTTTTGTATCAATCAAATCACATATTACTCGGGTAGATAATTTCCAGTAGATCCTTCATGTGTTAGCTCAAATCACCGACCAGTATGGTTTAAATAAGTGACCCACTGATCAGATCAGATAGACTGGTCCGAACCCTTGACTGGTCCGAACCCTTGACTGGTCCGAACCCTGGACTGGTTTCAAACGGTTTCGTTGTGCACCACCTAGCAGGTTATTAATAGAATATTCAAGAGGTTGCTAGTAGAATTGCAGTAAATCAACCATTCAAATCATTATGAAGCTGTGTGTAGTCTGTGGTCAGTCAAACAAACGGGCTTCCACATGCATAAATTGTCATTTCTGTGGAAATTGGTGTCACGCCCCTTGTGCAGATATCCAAGAACTAGCTACAAGCAGTATTAAAACAGGGAAGTGTTTTTGGGTATGCCCAAATGAGATAAATCTGTGGACTAAAATCACAAGGGTATTAAAAGAGGTCAACATCAAAGCTGCTTTCATAGAAAACCTGGAAGCTTTCTACAACAGATGGGAACATAAAAAGTCTGGGCTGAATGGTACTGCCCTTGATACTGGCCATGTAGTCAGAAACTATAAGGCTGGAGATGATGTCCTGGTAGTCAGTAAATGGGGGGCTGATAGTGCTGTCCTGGGAGACAGTAATGGGGAAGCTGGAGGTGCTGTCCTGGGAGACAGTAATGGTGAAGCTGGAGGTGCTGTCCTGGGAGACAGTAATGGTGAAGCTGGAGATGCTGTCCTGGGAGACAGTAATGGGGAAGCTGGAGATGCTGTCCTGGGAGACAGTAATGGTGAAGCTGGAGATTTTGTCCAGGTAGTCGGGAATTATACGCAGGAAGGAATACATATGAATGACCGCATAGGGGACAGGAGCCATAGTAGGGAAACAAGTGTAGTCAAAGATAAGATAAAACCAATATTGCAAACTAGAAATACCGCAGGAAATAGCAAACAAGAGGACTCCACTAGCAATAGTGAGGATATATTACCAAAAACAAATGGTGGGAGCTCCATTGTTGGTGCTAGGGAGGATAGAAGTAAGACAGGGAAACATGCACCAACAGGGAATACAGTCACAGAAACCCAAGGCAAACGGAAACCAAGCCTGTGCACATACTATGCACTCGGTATCTGCTGGCATGGGAAATCTGGAAAAACAGATGGGACGTGCAACTATGACCACCCTAGGAAATGCCATGCCCATATGACAACAGGAAAATGCAAACTCCCTTCCTGTAAGCTTTTTCACCCTGAACTGTGTACCTCTTCAGTACAGGAAAGACTGTGCTATAACTTAAATTGCCAGGCATACCATCTAAAGGGGACAAAAAGATACAAAACATCCAGGCCATGGGAAAACCTGGGTAGCCACAACCACTCAAGAGGGAGAGGTTTTTTAGTGCCAGGAAGGAAAAAAAACTGGCAGGAAATGGCAGAAATCGTACACCAAATCCAGTCATTCCTGGAGTGGAACCACAGTCGATGGCCTCCACTCCAAACCAACAGATACAGATACTAATGCCGGAAAAAAAATCCCCCCCCAGTACCAACAATACCACCAGTCCGATAACATTCTTCTTTGCAAATATACAGGGTCTAAAGCCAGCAACAAACAACAAAATACCTTTCATCCGTGGACTGCTTGCAGAGGCAAAGGCAATGTTCGCGGCTTTCACTGAGACCCACATAAAGGATCACTTGGACAACGAAATATGGATCCCAGGTTACAACCTATACAGATGTGACAGAGTGAACAGGCAAAAGGGGGGGGTTGGCCTGTACATTGCAGAGTCACTTGTTTGCACAGAACTGCTAAATGCCTCAAATGATGTAGTGGAAGTTTTAGCAGTAAAGGTCGAGAACCAAAACCTAGTCATTGTGATAGTCTACAAGCCTCCGGATGCAACATCCCAGCAATTCCAGGAACAGCTGTTAAAAATTGACCACTGTCTGGAAAACCTTCCAGCTCCTGCACCCAACATCTTGCTCCTGGGGGATTTCAACTTAAGGCACCTAAAATGGAGGAATATAGCAAATAATATTGTTGCAGTAATAACACCAGGAGGCAGCTCTGATGAAAACTCACACTCACGCGAGCTTTTAAATCTCTGCACAAAATTCAATTTAAACCAGCAAATAATAGAGCCTACTAGACTGGAGAATACACTAGACCTCATCTTCACTAACAATGATGATCTGATAAGAAATATCACCATATCAAAAACAATATACTCAGATCACAACATAATTGAGGTTCAGTCATGTATGTGCGGAGCCCCAGACCGACATAATGAGATTAGTCACGAGGGAGCATTCACCAAATTCAACTTCAATAACAAAAACATAAAGTGGGACCAAGTAAACCAAGTCCTAACCGATATAAGCTGGGAAGATATACTAAGCAACACAGACCCCAACTTATGCCTAGAACAGATTAACTCGGTAGCACTCGATGTATGCACAAGGCTTATTCCTCTAAGAAAAAGGAGGAGTAGATGTAAAACAGAAAGAGACAGGCGCTCCCTTTACAGGCGACGGAAAAGAATAACAGAGCGGCTAAAAGAGGTCAATATATCTGAAATGCGTAGGGAGACACTGGTCAGAGAAATAGCAAGCATCGAACTTAAGCTAAAAGAATCCTTTAGGAGTCAGGAATCGCGGGAAGAACTAAAAGCCATAAATGAAATCGAAAGAAACCCAAAGTATTTCTTCTCCTATGCCAAATCAAAATCGAGAACAACGTCCAGTATTGGGCCCCTACTTAAACAAGATGGGTCCTACACAGATGACAACAAGGAAATGAGTGAGCTACTCAAGTCCCAATATGACTCAGTTTTTAGCAAGCCGCTAACCAGACTGAGAGTCGAAGATCAAAATGAATTTTTTATGAGAGAGCCACAAAATTTGATTAACACAAGCCTATCCGATGTTATCCTGACGCCAAATGACTTCGAACAGGCGATAAATGACATGCCCATGCACTCTGCCCCAGGGCCAGACTCATGGAACTCTGTGTTCATCAAGAACTGCAAGAAGCCCCTATCACGAGCCTTTTCCATCCTATGGAGAGGGAGCATGGACACGGGGGTCGTCCCACAGTTACTAAAAACAACAGACATAGCCCCACTCCACAAAGGGGGCAGTAAAGCAACAGCAAAGAACTACAGACCAATAGCACTAACATCCCATATCATAAAAATCTTTGAAAGGGTCCTAAGAAGCAAGATCACCACGCATCTAGAAACCCATCAGTTACACAACCCAGGGCAACATGGGTTTAGAACAGGTCGCTCCTGTCTGTCTCAACTATTGGACCACTACGACAAGGTCCTAAATGCACTAGAAGACAAAAAGAATGCAGATGTAATATATACAGACTTTGCAAAAGCCTTCGACAAGTGTGACCATGGCGTAATAGCGCACAAAATGCGTGCTAAAGGAATAACAGGAAAAGTCGGTCGATGGATCTATAATTTCCTCACTAACAGAACACAGAGAGTAGTCGTCAACAGAGTAAAGTCCGAGGCAGCTACGGTGAAAAGCTCTGTTCCACAAGGCACAGTACTCGCTCCCATCTTGTTCCTCATCCTTATATCCGACATAGACAAGGATGTCAGCCACAGCACCGTGTCTTCCTTTGCAGATGACACCCGAATCTGCATGACAGTGTCTTCCATTGCAGACACTGCAAAGCTCCAGGCAGACATCAACCAAATCTTTCAGTGGGCTGCAGAAAACAATATGAAGTTCAACGATGAGAAATTTCAATTACTCAGATATGGTAAACATGAGGAAATTAAATCTTCATCAGAGTACAAAACAAATTCTGGCCACAAAATAGAGCGAAACACCAACGTCAAAGACCTGGGAGTGATCATGTCGGAGGATCTCACCTTCAAGGACCATAACACTGTATCAATCGCATCTGCTAGAAAAATGACAGGATGGATAATGAGAACCTTCAAAACTAGGGAGGCCAAGCCCATGATGACACTCTTCAGGTCACTTGTTCTATCTAGGCTGGAATATTGCTGCACACTAACAGCACCTTTCAAGGCAGGTGAAATTGCCGACCTAGAAAATGTACAGAGAACTTTCACGGCGCGCATAACGGAGATAAAACACCTCAATTATTGGGAGCGCTTGAGGTTCCTAAACCTGTATTCCCTGGAACGCAGGAGGGAGAGATACATGATTATATACACCTGGAAAATCCTAGAGGGACTAGTACCGAACTTGCACACGAAAATCACCCACTACGAAAGCAAAAGACTTGGCAGACGATGCACCATCCCCCCAATGAAAAGCAGGGGTGTCACTAGCACGTTAAGAGACCATACAATAAGTGTCAGGGGCCCGAGACTGTTCAACTGCCTCCCAGCACACATAAGGGGGATTACCAACAGACCCCTGGCAGTCTTCAAGCTGGCACTGGACAAGCACCTAAAGTCAGTTCCGGATCAGCCGGGCTGTGGCTCGTATGTTGGTTTGCGTGCAGCCAGCAGCAACAGCCTGGCTGATCAGGCTCTGATCCACCAGGAGGCCTGGTCTCAGACCGGGCCGCGGGGGCGTTGACCCCCGGAACTCTCTCCAGGTAAACTCCAGGTAAACTGGCAGTTACCACCACAACTACAACAATCCCAACATAACTATCACCACTGGCAGTTACTACCACAGCTACAACAATCCCAACACAACTACCACCACTGGCAGTTACCAACCACAACTACAACAATCCCAACACAACTACCACCACTGGCAGTTTACACCACAACTATAACAATCCCAATATAACTACCACAACTGGCAGTTACCACCACAACTAGAACAATCCCAACATAACTACCACCACTGGCAGCTACCACCATTTATTTATTTATTTATTTATTTTATAATTTGAGCATATACTATGCATAGCATTACGGGCTGGCTTAAAATTAACTTAAGATTAACTAAGCAATGATGAAATCAGTGAAAAACATTAATGTAAACTGATTACTATAAAGCACAAGTGAGTATTACAAAGACAGGTCATATGGTTGCATGCATTGTTGTAAATTCAGTAGAATGGAGTATTCTGTTAGGTAGTGAATTTAAAAAATAATAAAGTTAGATTGGGTTTTAGGTTTAACATTTATGTGATATAATTGTGAGAAACATTTAAGATATACAATTTATAAGGTTCAGTTATTCAGTATTTATTTGGTTTTGGGTGAGTAAGTGATCTTTGAGAAGAGACTTGAATTTATAAACAGGTAGTGTTTCTTTTATATTTACAGGTAATGAATTCCAGATTTTAGGGCCTTTTATGTGCATTGAGTTTTTGCATAGCGTGAGATGGACACGAGGAATATCAAAGAGTGATCTGTGCCTTGTGTTATGGTCATGTGTTCTGTTGAGGTTGGCAAGGAGATGTTTGAGGGGAGGGTTAATATCAGAGTTGAGTGTTCTATGTATGTAATAGGTGCAGTAATAAGTATGGATGTTTTGTATGGTGAGTAGGTTGAGTGTATTGAATATTGGTGGAGTGTGCTGCCTGTAGTGAGAATTTGTTATCATTCTAACTGCAGCCTTTTGTTGGGTAATTAGTGGTCTGAGATGGTTACTTGTTGTTGAGCCCCATGCACAAATTCCATAGGTGAGATAGGGGTAAATAAGAGAGTGATATAGGGCCAGGAGGGCTGACTGTGGAGCATAGTACCGTATCTTCGATAGTATGCCTACAGTCTTGGAAATTTTCTTAGAAATTTGTTGTATATGTGTATGAAATTTGAGTCTATTATCAAGGTGGATTCCTAAGAATTTTCCCTCTGTTAGCTTTGTGATAGGTGATCCGTTTATCATTATGTTAAGAGGGACATCTGTAGCTCTGTTACCAAACTGAATGAAGTAGGTTTTGTCAATGTTTAGTGTAAGTTTGTTAGTACTCATCCAGGTAGATATTTTCTGTAATTCGGTATTTACAGTATTGGCTAGCGTGACTGGGCTCGGGTGGGAGAAGACGTATGTTGTGTCATCAGCAAATAGTGTGGGTTTGAGTAATTGAGAAGCATTTGGTAGGTCATTTATGTATAGGAGAAAGAGAAGAGGGCCAAGGACACTTCCCTGTGGGACACCAACTGTAATTGGTTGTGCAGAAGAGTTTGCCCCATTTGCGTACACATATTGGCTTCTGTTGCTGAGGTATGACTTGAGGTAGTTGAGGGAGTGCCCTCTTATACCATAGTGTGATAATTTTACGTGGAGCAAGTCATGGTCAACTGTATCAAAAGCTTTACGTAAGTCAATGAAGATCCCCAGTGGGACTTCTTTTTTCTCTATTGCAGTGTATATATGTTCTAGCATGTGTATAATAGCATCATTAGTATTTTTATTAGGCCTGAATCCAAATTGGCAGGGGTTGAGTATGTTTTGGGAGATAAGGTAGGAGTAGATTCGTTTATGAATTAATTTTTCGAAGATTTTTGAGAGAGGGTGTAAGTTGGATATTGGCCTATAGTTATTCAACTCTGTTTGGTCTCCTCCTTTGTGGATCGGGGTGACCCTTGCTATTTTGAGTACTGTAGGGAAGGTGGAGGATTCAATGGATTTGTTAAAGAGTGTTGCAATGATTGGTGATAGCACTTGTGACACTTTTTTGTATATAAAGGGTGGTAAGGTATTTAAATCTCCTGCCTTGTTTTTTAGTGCGTTGATAATAAGGGAGACTTCGTATGGGTTAGTCGGAGCTAGGAACAGTGTGTTCGGGTAGTTGCCGGTGAGGTAGTCATTTGGTGGGGTATCTGAGCTTGGGATTTTATTGGCAAGGTTTTGTCCTATAGTGGAGAAGAAATCATTGAGTCTGTTTGCTGTTTCTGTTGGTGGGAGTTGGGGTTCATCTGATTTTGCTAATTTTATTTCGCTATTTCGTGATATCTTTTTTGTTCCCAGAATTTCTGATAGGGTTTTCCAGGTCTTTTTTATATCACCTCGTAAGTTGGATAATCTGTTCTCATAATACAATTTTTTTGCCCTTCTTATCAGGCTGGTTAGGATTGACGAGTAACGTTTTGTTTGGTCTCTGGTTATGTGACCCATTCTGTACTGTTTTTCATATTGGTGTTTTGTATTTATGGATTTGAGAATGCTGGGTGTTAGCCAGGGACTGTTCAGTCTCTTAGCTGTCATCTGCTTAGTTTTTTTAGGGCAGTGCTTGTTATAGAGGTATTGAGTCTTTTTTAGAAAATTATTAATACATTCGTCAATATCTGTATTGATTTCTAGCTCAGTGTGCCAATCAATGTTTGCTAATGCTGTTGTGAAGTTATTAATGGCTGCCTCATTGTGAAGTCTGAAGGTGACTTTAGTAGTGTCTTGGGGTAATTTACCAAGAGTTGTTATGAGGAAAGTAGGGTAGTGGTCTGTGGTATTATCTGTAATTATGCCTGATTTTAAAGGGGATATGGTGTTGGTCCAGATGTGGTCAAGTAGGGAAACACTAGTCTCTGTAACTCTTGTAGGTTTTGTTACTGTTGGTAGCAACATACAGTTACTCATTGTGTTTGTGAATTCAGTAACGTGTGGGTCCTGGTCTTGCAGGAGATTTATATTGAAGTCACCTGAGAGTAGTAAGTGATCTTTGTTCATGCGTGCATCAGTTATCATACTTCCTAGGTTTTGACTAAATTGGCTAATGTTTGACTGTGGAACTCTGTAGATGTTTATCAATGTGAGAGGTTTTCGTAGGTATTTGGATTTGAATTTGGCTATTATATATTCCCCATGTTCATCTCTTGTGCAAGTATTAGTGATACATTCTAGTTGGTCTGAGTAGTATATGGCTGTGCCACCCCCTTGTTGGTCTGGCCTACATAACTACCATCACTGGCAGTTACCACCACAACTAAAAGAATCCCAACAGAACTACCACCACTGGCAGTTACCACCACAACTACAACAATCCCAACACAACTACCACCACTGGCAGTTACCACCACAACTACAACAATCTCAACATAACTACCACCAGTGGCAGTTACCACCACAACTACAACAATCCCAACACAACTACCACCACTGGCAGTTACCACCATAACTACAACAATCCCAACATAACTACCACCACTGGCAGTTACCACCATAACTACAACAATCCCAACATAACTACCACCACTGGCAGTTACCACTACAACTACAACAATCCCAACATAACTATCACCACTGGCAGTTACCACCACAACTACAACAATCCTAGCATAACTACCACCACAGGCAGTTACCACCAGAACTACAACAATCCCAACACAACTACCACCACTAACAGTTACCACCACAACTACAACAATCCCAACATAGCTACCACCACTGGCAGTTACGACCACAACTAAAACAATCCCAACATAACTACCACCACTGGCAGTTACCACCACAGCTAGAATAATCCCAATGTAACTACCACCACTGGTAGTTACCACCACAACTAGAACAATCCCAACATAACTACAATCACTGGCAGTTCCCACCACAACTACAACAATCCCAACACAACTACCACCACTGGCAGTTACTGCCACAACTAGAACAATCCCAACATAACTATCACCACTGGCAGCTACCACAACTACAACAATCCTAGCGTAACTACCACCACTGGCAGTTAAAACAACTACAACAATCCCAACACAACTACCAACACTAACAGTTACCACCACAAATACAACAATCCCAACACAACTACCACCACTGGCAGTTACCACCACAACTACAACAATCCCAACATAACTACCACCACTGGCAGTTACCACAACTATAACAATCCCAACATAACTACCACCACTGGCAGTTACCACCAAAACTACAACAATCCCAACTTAACTACCGTGACTGGCAGTTACCACCATAACTACCATCACTGGCAGTTACCACCACAACTACAACAATCCCAACAAAACTACCACCACTGGCAGTTACCACCAGAACTACAACAATCGCAACATAACTATCACCACTGGCAGTTCCCACCACAACTACAACAATCCCAACACAACTACCACAACTGGCAGTTACCACTACAACTACAACAATCCCAACATAACTACCACCACTGGCAGTTACCACCACAACTACAACAATCCCAACACAACTACCACCACTGGCAGTTCCCACCACAACTACATCAATACCAACAAAACTACCACTACTGGCAGTTACCACCACAACTACAACAATCCCAACACTACCACCACTGGCACTTACCACCATAAATACAACAATCCCAACACTACCACCAGTGGCAGTTCCCACCACAAATACAACAATTCCAACACAACTACCACCACTGGCAGTTCCCACAACTACAACAATCCTAGCATAACTACCACCACAGACAGTTACCACCAGAACTACAACAATCCCAACACAACTACCACCACTAAGTTACCACCACAACTACAACAATCCCAACACAATTACCATCACCTGCAGCTACCACCCCAACTACAACAATCCCAACATAACTACCACCACTGGCAGTTACGACCACAACTATAACAATCCCAACATAACTACCACCACTGGCATCTACCACCATAACTACCATCACTGGCAGTTACGACCACAACTAAAACAATCCCAACATAACTACCACCAGTGGCAGTTACCACCACAGCTAGAACAATCCCAATGTAACTACCACCACTGGCAGTTACAACCACAACTAAAACAATCCCAACATAACTACCACCAGTGGCAGTTACCACCACAGCTAGAACAATCCCAACGTAACTACCACCACTGGCAGTTACCACCACAACTAAAACAATCACAACATAACTACAACCACTGGCAGTTCCCACCACAACTACAACAATCACAACACAACTACCACCACTGGCAGTTACCGCCACAACTAGAACAATCCCAACATAACTATCACCACTGGCAGCTACCACAACTACAATCCTAGCATAACTACCACCACTGGCAGTTACCACAACTACAACAAACCCAACACAACTACCAACACTAACAGTTACCACCACAACTACAATAATCCCAACACAACTACCACCACTAACAGTTACCACCACAACTACAACAATCCCAACACAACTACCATCACTGGCAGTTACCACCACAACTACAACAATCCCAACATAACTACCACCACTGGCAATTACCACCACAACTATAACAATCCCAACATAACTACCACCACTGGCAGCTACCACCATAACTACCATCACTGGCAGTTACGACCACAACTAAAACAATCCCAACATAACTACCACCACTGGCAGTTACCACCAAAGCTAGAATAATCCCAACATAACTACCACCACTGGCAGTTACCACCACAACTAGAACAATCCCAACATAACTACAACCACTGGCAGTCCCCACCACAACTACAACAATCCCAACACAACTACCACCACTGGCAGTTACTGCCACAACTAGAACAATCCCAACATAACTATCACCACTGGCAGCTACCACAACTACAACAATCCTAGCATAACTACCACCACTGGCAGTTAACACAACTACAACAATCCCAACACAACTACCAACACTAACAGTTACCACCACAACTACAACAATCCCAACACAACTACCACCACTGGCATTTATCACCACAACTACAACAATCCCAACATAACTACCACCACTGGCAGTTACCACAACTATAACAATCCCAACACAACTACCACCACTGGCAGTTACCACAACAACAATCCCAACACAACTACCACCACTGGCAGTTACCACCACAACTACAACAATCCCAACATAACTACCACCACTGGCAGTTACCACCAAAACTAGAACAATCCCAACTTAACTACCGTGACTGGCAGTTACCACCATAACTACCATCACTGGCAGTTACCACCACAACTACAACAATCCCAACAAAACTATCACCACTAGCAGTTCCCACCACAACTACAACAATCCCAACACAACTACCACCACTGGCAGTTACCACAACTACAACAATCCCAACACTACCACCACTGGCACTTACCACCATAACTACAACAATCCCAACACAACTACCACCAGTGGCAGTTCCCACCACAAATACAACAATCCCAACACAACTACCACCACCGGCAGTTCCCACAACTACAACAATCCCAACACAACTACCACCACTGGCAGTTACCACAACTATAACAGTCCCAATATAACTACCACCACTGACAGTTACCACCACAACTAGAACAATCCCAACATAACTACCATCACTGGCAGTTAACACCATAACTACCATCACTGGCAGTTACCACAACAACTAAAAGAATCCCAACATAATTACCACCACTGGCAGTTATCACCACAACTAGAACAATCCCAACTTAACTACCACCACTGGCAGTTCAAATCACATCTAGAACAATCCCAACATTACCACTACTGGCAGTTACCACCATAACTACCAACACTGGCAGTTACCACCACAACTAAAACAATCCTAGCATAACTACCAAAACAGGCAGTTACCACCAGAACTACAACAATCCCAACACAACTACCACCACTAAGTTACCACCACAACTACAACAATCCCAACACAACTACCATCACTGGCAGTTACCAAAACAACTACAACAATCCCAACATAACTACCACCACTGGCAGTTACGACCACAACTATAACAATCCCAACATAACTACCACCACTGGCATCTACCACCATAACTACCATCACTGGCAGTTACGACCACAACTAAAACAATCCCAACATAACTACCACCACTGGCAGTTACCACCACAACTAGAACAATCCCAACTACAACCACTGGCAGTTCCCACCACAACTACAACAATCCCAACACAACTACCACCACTGGCAGTTACTGCCACAACTAGAACAATCCCAACATAACTATCACCACTGGCAGCTACCACAACTACAATCCTAGCATAACTACCACCACTGGCAGTTACCACAACTACAACAATCCCAACACAACTACCAACACTAACAGTTACCACGACAACTACAACAATCCCAACACAACTACCACCTGATAAATTAGACACATGTGCAACTCTTGGGTATCTTTATTGAGGAAACGTTTCGCCACACAGTGGCTTCATCAGTCCATACAAAGGAGAATCTTGAAGAACAGGAGGAGAATGAGGTAATCAGTCCCTCAACCTTGAGTCGATGTGGTCAGTCCATCAATCTTGAATAGATTAATGGACTGACCACATCGACTCAAGGTTGAGGGACTGATTACCTCATTCTCCTCCTGTTCTTCAAGATTCTCCTTTGTATGGACTGATGAAGCCACTGTGTGGCGAAACGTTTCCTCAATAAAGATACCCAAGAGTTGCACATGTGTCTAATTTATCAACATGTCGGTTCTCTGAACCATTCATCTACAACTACCACCACTGGCAGTTACCACAACTATAACAATCCCAACATAACTACCACCACTGGCAGTTACCACCAAAACTAGAACAATCCCAACTTAATTACTGTGACTCGCAGTAACCACCATAACTACCATCACTGGCAGTTACCACCACAACTACAACAATCCCAACACAACTACCACCACTGGCAGTTACCACCATAACTACAACAATCCCAACATAACTACCACCACTGGCAGTTACCACAACTACAACAATCCCAACACAACTACCACCACAACTACAACAATCCCAACACAACTACCACCACTGGCAGTTACCACCACAACTACAACAATCCCAACACAACTACCACCACTGGCAGTTACCACCACAACTACAACAATCCCAACACAACTACCACCACTGGCAGTTCCCACCACAACTGCATTAATCCCAACACAACTACCACTACTGGCAGTTACCACCACAACTACAACAATCCCAACACAACTACCACCAGTGGCAGTTCCCACCACAAATACAACAATCCCAACACAACTACCACCACTGGCAGTTCCCACCATAACTACAACAATTCCAACACACTACCACCACTGGCAGTTACCACCAAAACTACAAGAATCCCAACATAACTACCACCACTGGCAGTTACCACCACAACTATAACAGTCCCAACATAACTACCACCACTGACAGTTACCACCACAACTAGAACAAACCCAACATAACTACCACCACTGGCAGTTAACACCATAACTACCATCACTGGCAGTTACCACAACAACTAAAACAATCCCAACATAATTACCACCACTGGCAGTTATCACCACAACTAGAACAATCCCAACTTAACTACCACCACTGGCAGTTACCACCACATCCAGAACAATCCCAACATTACCACTACTGGCAGTTACCACCATAACTACCATCACTGGCAGTTACCACAACTAAAACAATCCCAACATAACTACCACCACTGGCAGTTACCACCACAACTACAACAATCCCAACACAACTACCACCACTGGCAGTTACCACCACAACTAAAACAATCCCAACATAGCTATCACCACAGCTACAACAATCCCAACACAACTACCACCACAACTACCACCACTGGTAGTTACCACCATAACTACCACCACTGACAGTTACCACCACAACTAAAACAATCCCAACATAACTACCACCACTGGCAGTTATCACCACAACTAGAACAATCCCAACTTAACTACCACCACTGGCAGATACCATCACAACTAGAACAATCCCAACATAACTACCACCACTGGCAGTTACCACCATAACTACCATCACTGGCAGTTACCAGCACAACTAAAACAATCCCAACATAACTACCACCACTGGCAGTTACCACCCCAACTGCAACAATCCCAACACAACTACCACCACTGGCAGTTACCACGACAACTAAAACAACCCCAACATAACTACCACCACTGGCAGTTACCACCACAACTACAATCCCAACACAACTACCACCACTGGCACTTAACACCACAACTAAAACAATCCCAACATAACTACCACCACTGGCAGTTACCACCACAACTACAACAATCCCAACACAACTACCACCACTAACAGTTACCACCACAACTACCACCACTGGCAGTTACCACCATAACTACCACCACTGGCAGTTACCATCACAACTAAAACAATCCCAACATAACTACCACTACTAACAGTTACCACTGCAACTACAACAATCCCAACATAACTACCACTACTAACAGTTACCACTGCAACTACAACAATCCCAACATAAATACCACCACTAACAGTTACCACCACAACTACAACAATCCCAACATAACTACCACCAGTAACAGTTACCACCACAACTACAACAATCCCAACATAACTACCACCACTGTTACCACCACAATTACAACAATCCCAACATAACTACCACCACTAAGTTACCACCACAATTACAACAATCCCAACATAACTACCACCACTAACAGTTACCACCACAACTACAACAATCCCAACATAACTACCACCACTAACAGTTACCACCACAACTACAACAATCCTGACATAACTACCACCACTAACAGTTACCACCATAACTACAACAATCCCAACATAACTACCACCACTAACAGTTACCACCACAACTACAACAATCCCAATATAACTACCACCTGGAGTTTACCTGGAGAGAGTTCCGGGGGTCAACGCCCCCGCGGCCCGGTCTGTGACCAGGCCTCCTGGTGGATCAGAGCCTGATCAACCAGGCTGTTACTGCTGGCTGCACGCAAACCAGCGTATGAGCCACAGCCCGGCTGGTCAGGAACCGACTTTAGGTGCTTGTCCAGTGCCAGCTTGAAGACTGCCAGGGGTCTGTTGGTAATCCCCCTTATGTATGCTGGGAGGCAGTTGAACAGTCTCGGGCCCCTGACACTTATTGTATGGTCTCTTAACGTGCTAGTGACACCCCTGCTTTTCATTGGGGGATATTGCATCGTCTGCCAAGTCTTTTGCTTTCGTAGTGAGTGATTTTCGTGTGCAAGTTCGGTACTAGTCCCTCTAGGATTTTCCAGGTGTATATAATCATGTACCTCTCCCGCCTGCGTTCCAAGGAATACAGGTTTAGGAACCTCAAGCGCTCCCAGTAATTGAGGTGTTTTATCTCCGTTATGCGCGCCGTGAAGGTTCTCTGTACATTTTCTAGGTCAGCAATTTCACCTGCCTTGAAAGGTGCTGTTAGTGTGCAGCAATATTCCAGCCTAGATAGAACAAGTGACCTGAAGAGTGTCATCATGGGCTTGGCCTCCCTAGTTTTGAAGGTTCTCATTATCCATCCTGTCATTTTTCTAGCAGATGCGATTGACACAATGTTATGGTCCTTGAAGGTGAGATCCTCCGACATGATCACTCCCAGGTCTTTGACGTTGGTGTTTTGCTCTATTTTGTGGCCAGAATTTGTTTTGTACTCTGATGAAGATTTAATTTCCTCGTGTTTACCATATCTGAGTAATTGAAATTTCTCATCGTTGAACTTCATATTGTTTTCTCCAGCCCACTGAAAGATTTGGTTGATGTCCGCCTGGAGCCTTGCAGTGTCTGCAATGGAAGACACTGTCATGCAGATTCGGGTGTCATCTGCAAAGGAAGACACGGTGCTGTGGCTGACATCCTTGTCTATGTCGGATATGAGGATGAGGAACAAGATGGGAGCGAGTACTGTGCCTTGTGGAACAGAGCTTTTCACCGTAGCTGCCTCGGACTTTACTCTGTTGACGACTGCTCTCTCTGTTCTGTTAGTGAGGAAATTATAGATCCATCGACCGACTTTTCCTGTTATTCCTTTAGCACGCATTTAGTGCACTATTACGCCATGGTCACACTTGTCGAAAGCTTTTGCAAAGTCTGTATATATTACATCTGCATTCTTTTTATCTTCTAGTGCATTTAGGACCTTGTCGTAGTGATCCAATAGTTGAGACAGACAGGAGTGACCTGTTCTAAACCCATGTTGCCCTGGGTTGTGTAACTGATGGGTTTCTAGATGGGTGGTGATCTTGCTTCTTAGGACCCTTTCAAAGATTTTTATGATATGGGATGTTAGTACTATTGGTCTGTAGTTCTTTGCTGTTGCTTTACTGACCCCTTTGTGGGTAGTTACTGACACAGCTACAACAATCCCAACATAACTACCACCACTAACAGTTACCACCACAACTACAACAATCCCAACATAACTACCACCACTAACAGTTACCACCACAACTACAACAATCCCAACATAACTACCACCACTAACAGTTACTACCACAACTACAACAATCCCAACAACTACCACCACTAACAATTACCACCACAACTACAACAATCCCAACATAACTACCACAACTACAACAATCCCAACATAGCTACCACCACTAACAGTTACCACCACAACTACAACAATCCCAACACTACTACCACCACTAAGTTACCACAACTACAACAATCCCAACACTACTACCACCACTAAGTTACCACAACTACAACAATCCCAACACTACTACCAGTTACCACCACAACTACAACAATCCCACCAGCACATAACTCACGTAGTTTCCTCCAGAGAGACGCCATTTCGCTCTAAATGTCATAGAAAATGTTGGTCCATTTTAATTGAGCGTCTTCCTGTGTCCAGCTGACCCAGACAACAACAAACTGGACCCAGGAGGATCATAAGCTCACAGGAGGATCACATCCTTTATAATTAACTCATAAGAGGATTTGATTCTTTTAAATAGGATCCTTGTCTCGGGGATGGAGATTCATTCATTTATTAGTGGGAATATATTCTTGTTTCGCTTTATTGTAATATTTTATTTTGGTTTATTTCGTTTAGGTGTTTTTTTGTGGTGTTTGTTGGTTAGGTTGTGTATATTGTTTAGTCTTTATTGACGTAGTTTATTCTGGGAACTTGCTTATTTTAGGCGGATTTTATTCTTTAAGGTAGTTTTTAGTCTTTATTGACGTAGTTTAGTCTTTATTGGTGTAGTTTATTCTTTATTGTAGGTTTATATTTTTATTGGCGAAGTTTATTCTTAATTGGCGTAGCTAATCTTTATTGATAGTTTAATCATTGGTGTAGTTTATTCTTTGTAGTTTTTTTATTCACGTAATCTTATTTATTGACGTAGTTTATTCTTCATTAAGATAGTTTATTCTTGGTTTATTTAGGATATAGTTATTCTTTCACACAAGTTATTCTTAATAGAGGTTTAAGGTAGTTTGTTCTTTAAGTTAGTGTATTATTTAATGTTTATTAAAATAGTTTATTAAGGCATTTTATATAATGTTTATTGACTGTTTGCTTTATTATTGATGTTGTTTATTCTTTGGTGTACTTTAACGTATTATTATAAATAAGGGAAGCGCTAAACCCGTAGGATTATACAGCGCCTGTGGGGGGGATGGAAGGTATTCAATTCAAATTCAATTCAATTCAAAGTTTATTCTCTATAAGGATTACAATGTTGAATTTACAGAATTTGGTTATTGTGTGGTTTACATGTAGTAAAATAATGATTACAGTGTACCACTAGAACACCTAGCATGACTAGGCATTACAGAGTGTACCACTAGAACACCTAGCATGACTAGGCATTACAGAGTGTACCACTAGAACACCTAGCATGACTAGGCATTACAGAGTGTACCACTAGAACACCTAGCATGACTAGGCATTACAGAGTGTACCACTAGAACACCTAGCATGACTAGGCATTACAGAGTGTACCACTAGAACACCTAGCATGGCTAGGCATTACAGAGTGCACCACTAGAACACCTAGCATGACTAGGCATTACAGAGTGTACCACTAGAACACCTAGCATGACTAGGCATTACAGAGTGTACCACTAGAACACCTAGCATGACTAGGCATTACAGAGTGTACCACTAGAACACCTAGCATGACTAGGCATTACAGAGTGCACCACTAGAACACCTAGCATGACTAGGCATTACAGAGTGTACCACTAGAACACCTAGCATGGCTAGGCATTTCGGGCAGACTTAGTTTAATTCTTAATTTTAAAATATTACAAATTATGAGGTTTTAGTTTAATATGTTTATTATGCACCCCATACCCATCCTGTGGGCGGTAGTCAAATTATGAGGTAAGTTGGTATTATGGCTAAGTGACTAAATACTAGTTTGTGAGTTTAGCAATGTGAATGCTTTTGTTTTGGCACAGTACATAGTTTCAGTATTGGAGTATCACAGGATTCATTATTTTAAGACTGAGATTAATATTTCTGTTTATGGTCAAATGAGTGAGCGAGTGTAAGTGTGAACCACCAGGTGGTATTTGTGTAGTTAGTTGACGGGGTGTATCAGGGAGATAAGATGTTTTCTAATGGTAGTTTTGAAGGTGATGAATGTGTCTGCAATTCTAGAGTTCTCAGGTAGGGTGTTCCAGATTTTAGGGCCTTTGACATACATTGAATTTTTGTAAAGGTTTAGTCGGACACGGGGAATGTCGTAGAGATGTTTGTGTCTGGTGTTATGCCTGTGGGTCCTGTCACAACTATCAAGAAAGCGTTTTAGGTCAAGGTTAATATTGGAATTTAAGGTCCTGTAGATGTAGATTGCACAGTAGTAAGTGTGGATGTACTGAACAGAGAGTAAGTTTAGATCTATGAAGAGTGGCGGGGGGGGGGGTGTTGCCAGGGATGGGATTTAGTGATTATTCTTACTGCAGCTTTTTGTTGGGTTATTATTGGCTTTAGGTGTGTTGATGCAGTTGATCCCCAAGCACAGATAGCATAGGTGAGGTATAGATATGTAAGTGAATGGTATAGTGTGAGAAGGGCAGTTTGCGGCACGTAGTATCGTATCTTGGAGAGGATCCCAACCGTTTTGGATACTTCTTTGGTTATGTGTTGGATATGGGTGCTGAAGTTCAGGTTGTTGTCGAGGTATAGGCCTAGGAATTTGCCCTCATTCTGCCTGGCAATTAGAGTGTTGTTGATCTTAATGTTAATTTGCGCATCTCCTGCTCTGCTACCAAACATAATATAGTAGGTTTTGTCAGTGTTAAGCGTAAATTTATTGGCTGTCATCCAAGTCGACATTTTGATCAGCTCCTCATTAACAATGGTGTTGAGGGTGGCAAGATTAGGGTGAGAGATGACATAAGTCGTGTCGTCAGCAAAGAATGGGTTTCAGGTGTTGGGATACGTTTGGAAGATCATTGATGTAAATGAGGAAGAGCAGGGGCCCAAGAACACTTCCCTGCGGAACTCCAGTCTCAAGTGGCCGTGTTGTTGATGCTGTGTCTTTAATGGTGACATACTGATACCTATTAGTAAGGTAAGATTTGAAATATGCAAGCGCATGGCCTCTTATACCATAATGGTCAAGTTTGTGGAGTAGGATGTCGTGGTCTACTGTGTCAAAAGCTTTTCTTAGGTCAATAAAAATTCCTTGTGGATATTCCTTATTTTCCAATGCTGTGTAAAGCAGATCTAGCATTTTTATGATTGCATCATTAGTGCTTTTATTTTTCCTGAATCCAAATTGGCAGGGGTTGAGTATGTTTTGTGCCCTTATAAATGAATATAGCCTCCTGTGCACGAGTTTCTCAAAGATTTTGGATAGCAATGGTAAGTTTTATATTGGCCTATAGTTGTTTAAGTCTGTAGGGTCACCACCTTTATGTATTGGTGTAACCCTTGTCATCTTGAGTAGTTTCGGGAAGGTACTAGTTTCTAGTGACTTGTTAAAAAGTAATGAAATAGCATGCGAAAGGACATGGGCCACTCGCTTGTACAGTAATGGTGGGACATGAGACAGATTCCCTGAGTTATTTTTAAGTAAGTAAGTAAGTAAGTAAGTAAATTTATTCAGGTATACACAATACAGTTACATAGAATTATCATACATAGCAGCATATGTGTAGAGAACCTAGGATAACCCAAAAAAGTCAGACAGAGTGACTTATTTCTGACTAATCTCGGTGACTTCCGTGGGCTCAGTTGGTGCAAGATAGAAGGAATTTGGGAAATTCCCATCTAGGTAGTCCCCGGCATGGGCATTAGTATGTGGGATTTTATTGGCGAGATTAGATCCTATGGTTGAGAAGAAGTCGTTTATCTTGTTAGCTGTGTCAGTGGGATGTAGTGGTGTTTCATTAGGTTTAGTTAGGACAATATTCTTGGTTTTTTCAGTTTGTGGGTCCCTAGAATCTGAGAGTGTTTTCCAGGTCTTTTTTTATATCTCCTCTTGTGTCAGTGAATCTACTGGAGTAGTATAGTTGTTTGGCTTTCTTTATTACTTTGGTGAGAACTGATGAATAGTGTTTAAGAATATCTTTGTGTATTAAGCCCTGTCTATATTGCTTTTCATATTGGTGTTTCTTGTCAATGGATTTCAGAATGGTGCTGGTTAGCCATGGGCAACCAAGCCGTTTGTTTGTGATCTGTTTCGTTTTTATAGGACAATGTTTGTTGTATAGTCTAAGTAATTTGTTAGGAAAAATGTCTGTCCAATCGTCAATACCATTGGCCTTGGAGAATTCTGTAGGCCAGCAACAGTCTCTAGGTCAGCTGTGAACTTCCTTATTGAGGCCTCGTCATGGAGTCTAAATGAGACTTTGTTGTATTCAAGTGGTGGTTTACTAATGTTTGTCAGGAGGAAGGTAGGGTAGTGGTCTGTAGTGCTATCTGTGATTATCCCTGATTTAAGGGGGGCTAGTATATTGGTCCATATGTGGTCTATTATGGTTGCACTTGTTTCAGTGAGCCTGGTTGGTTTAGTTATTGTTGGTATGAGAAGTGTGTTGTTCATATTGTTGATGAAATCAGTTACAGGCTGTTATTGCTGTTCTTACTGCTGAACAACGGTTTAGTGCCGATGAAGGTAGCGTAGGTAGCAATGATATGGCCGTGGACTAGTTTGGCTTTAATTGGGTAGGAGTGAGTACACAACGGGCAGTGTGAGGGAGTGACTGCGAGCCAGTCCGTGGAGGGAAAGCACCTGTGTCTGTCAAGTCGGTCGGCCTAGGAGTGAGAGCGGCTAGGCTGAGCCTCCCACCGACCTGGGTGAGCCTACAGAGGGCAGCACCTAAATGCCGCGAAATATGAACTAGTGAGAGCAGACGGCTAGGCTGTGTATTCTGACAGTACAGGCTGTCTACATTTGCTCGGCCACGCACCTCGCGTCGTCCCGACGTGACAATACTGGTGGGCCCGTAGGTATAAAGGAATTACATACACTAGCTACCCCAGAGAGGGACTGGCTTTTGCTCACTAGTAAATCAAAAATGGACATAAAAATGTAACAGGCAAAAAAAAAAAACTCTCCCAACCAGGGGAAGAGAAAACTGGTTTGCCCTCGCTGTTTCATCGAGGAGAGAGTCCGGAGACGTCAGCACTGGAACTAAAATCTTCTATATACAGGTTGTCCGCAGGGCTGAAAAAAAAACTGCACTGGCTGGAGATACGTAGACACCGAGTAGTTGTAGACACAATGATGAGTCACGAGCTGCTGTAGACGGCGTGGGGGCTGAACTGAGCTGTCTTAGGGGCTAAGCCAACTGGGTTCCCACGTGGTTAAGCCAGGTAGAACTTCTTGGAGGAAACTGGGAAGAACACAACACACATGGACGGCGAGATGGACATCGTTGCGTAGCAGAGAAGGCTGTAGAGGAGGCTGGTATGTGTACAAGCTGTCTAGGGTATGGACCAACCCCAGAGCTGCCTCGTGGTCACGCGGGAAGCCACACGAAGCCAACACACTAAACGACCTCACCTCTACTTCTTGTAGCTGAGAAGGGCGTAGGGACGCTGTAGGAGGCAGGAGAATGGTGCTGGAGAGTGTTGAAGGGCTGTAGAGAGGGCGATGAGGTGAACACGTGACTGCTAAGGCTGGAGGTGACGCTGTGATGCCTATGTCCAGATTTTGTGGAAAAAATCTAGGACGAAGATCTATCTCAGGTCCCGTCAAGACACTGGGAGTAACAGATAACTCTTTAGGCCAGCAGGGGCGTTGGATGACGACGGATGATGTTGACTGGCGTCGACCGATGGTGTTGACCCCTCCACCCTGAGGAGGCTCACAATGCCGCTGACTCCGCTGTCACCACTGTTATTGCTGTTCTTACTGCTGAACAGCGGTTTAGTGCCGATGAAGGTAGCGTAGGTAGCAATGATATGGCCGTGGACTAGTTTGGCTTTAATTGGGCAGGAGTGAGTACACAACGGGCAGTGTGAGGGAGTGACCGCGAGCCAGTCCGTGGAGGGGAAGCACCTGTGTCTCTCAAGTCAGTCGGCCGAGGAGTGAGAGCGGCTGGGCTGAGCCTCCCACCGACCTGGGTGAGCCTACAGAGGGCAGCACCTAAATGCCGCGAAATATGAACTAGTGAGAGCAGATGGCTAGGCTGTGTGTTCTGACAGTACAGGCTGTCTACACTGATCATCTAGTATGCCAAGGTTGATGTTGAAGTCTCCAGCTAAGAGAAGGTGGTGCTTATTCATTTGTCTGTTTGTTATTAGTTCCTTTAGCTTCTCACTGAAATTTGGGATGTTTGTGTGGGGTATCCGGTAAATGGCACCGATTATTATAGGTGTCTTGAGTTTTTTTACAGTAAAATTAGCAAAAATGTATTCTCCATATTCATCACTAAAGCATGTGGTGCTAATACAAGATAATTGGTTAGAGTAATAGATTGCAATACCACCCCCAACTTGGTATGGTCTGCAGTTGTGAATTGCTGTGTATCCTGGTAGAGGGTAGATATCTATTGTGTCCTGCTTAAGCCAGGTGTCAGTAAGAATAATGCAGGAGAAGGGTGTCTTTAGTGATTCAAGGAGTGCCAGGAGGTCATCATAGTGTTTGCTTAAGGACCTGATGATGTAGTTAAATACTGATAGACTTTTAGCATTGTTCAGGATAGTGCTGGCTTGTGATGCTGTGTAATAAAGGCAGTTACTTTCCAATAGGTTTTGATTGGGTGTCAGATTATGGAGGTTTAGATCAGGGTCAACGTGATCAATCATCTTCTAGGTTTATTATTATTATTATAATCAAGGGAGAAGCGCTAAACCCGGTGGATTATACAGCTCTTCTAGGTTTAAATTATGGTTATTTATATCCTGGGTTGTGTGTTGAGGGAACTGGAGCACAGATCCAATTCCCTAGATCAAGAGCCCCTCACAAGCATCAAGGAGTATTTTAACGTAGTTTATTTATTTATTGACGTAGTTTTTCTTGACATACTATTATTATTATTATAATCAAGGGGGAAGCGCTAAACCCGGAGGATTATACAGCGCCTGGGGGGGGGATGTGGAAGGCATTCAGGCTTAATTCGGGGAACTGGAGCACAGATCCAATTCCCTAAATCAAGAGCCCCTCACCAACATCAAGGAACCTTCCTTGAGGGGCTTGACATACTAGTGTAGTCAAAACTAAGCGCTAAACCTACAAGGGTCATACAGCGCTGACTATTGTAGTTTATTCTTTGACGTAGTTTTATTCTTTATTAGTGTGTTTATTTTGACGTAGTTTAATGAAGTGTTTATTCTTAATTGATAGTTTATCTTCTTTAATTATATACTGTATTCTTGGTTGAGGTTCTATATATTCTTTATTACACTCATGGGAAGCGCACTAAATCCTAAGTCATAGAGCACCTGATGAATGGGAAGTAATCAGGTTTGATCCAAGAAAGGAGATTCGATCCAATTCCTTGGATTGAAAGCCTTAACCAGCATCAGGGGTAAATTATTATTGTTATAATCAAGGGGGAAGCACTTAACCCGTAGGATTATACAGCGCCCGTGAGGGGGGTGAAAGGTATTCAGAGTTAATTCAGGGAACTGGAGCACAGATCCAGTTCCCTAGATCAAGAGCCCCTCACCAGCATCAAGGAACCTTCCTTGAGGGAATAAAGGGTAAAACAGCAGGAACTGATGGGATCATGATAGAAATGTTAAAACGATGGGGGGATATAGTGCTGAAGTGGTTGGTATTTTTGTTTAATAAATGTATGAAAGAGGGGAAGGTACCTAGGGATTGGCATGGAGCATGTATAGTCCCTTTATATAAAGGGAAGGGAGACAAAAGAGATTGTAAAAATTATGGGGAAATAAGTTTACCGAGTATACCAGGAAAAGTGTACGGTAAGGTTATAATTGAAAGAATTAGAGGTAAGACAGAATGTAGGATTGCAGATGAGCAAGGAGGTTTCAGAGTGGGTAGGGGATGTGTAGATCAAGTGTTTACATTGAAGCATATATGTGAAATGTATATTTAGATAAAGGTAGGGAAGCTTTTATTGCATTTATGGATTTAGAAAAGGCATATGATAGAGTGGATAGGGGAGCAATGTGGCAGATGTTGCAAGTACGTATGTGTATATGGAATAGGTGGTAAGTTACTAAATGCTGTAAAGAGTTTTTATGAGGATAGTGAGGCTCAGGTTAGGGTGTGTAGAAGAGAGGGAGATTACTTCCTGGTAAAAGTAGGTCTTAGACAGGGATGTGTAATGTCACCATGGTTGTTTATATTTATAGATGGGGTTGTAAAAGAAGTAAATGCTAGGGTGTTGGGGAGAAAAGCAGAATTAAGTTATGGGGAATCAAGTACAAATGGAAGTTGACACAGTTACTTTTTGCTGATGATACTGTGCTTATGGGAGATCCTAAAGAAAAGTTGCAAAGGTTAGTGGATGAGTTTGGGAGTGTGTGTAAAGGTAGAAAGTTGGAAGTGAACATAGATAAGAGTAAGGTGATGAGGGTATCAAGTGATTTAGATAAAGAAAAATTGGATATCACATTTGAGAGAGGGAGTATGGAAGAAGTGAATGTTTTCAGATACGTATTTGGGAGTTGACTTGTCAGTAGATGCATTTATGAAGGATGAGGTTAACCACAGAATTGATGAAGGAAAAAAGGCGAGTGGTGCATCGAGGTATATGTGGAGACAAAAAACATTATCTATGGAGGCAAAGAAGGGAATGTATGAATGTATAGTGGTACCAACACTCTTATATGGGTGTGAAGCTTGGGTTGTAAATGCTGTAGCGAGGAGGCGGTTCAATTCAATTCAAAGTTTATTCTCTATAAGGATTACAATGCTGAGTTTACAGAATTTGGTTATTGTGTGGTTTACATGTAGTAAAATGATAATTACAGAGTGTACCACTAGAACACCTAGCATGGCTAGGGATTTCGGGCAGACTTAAATTAAATCTTAGGTTTAAAATATTACAAAATTATGAGGTAAGTTGGTATTATGGCTAAGTGACTAAATACTAGTTTGTGAGTTTAGCAATGTGAATGCTTTTGTTTTGGCACTATACATAGTTTCAGTATTGGAGTATCACAGGTCAACTTATGACTAGTTAAGATTCATTATTTTGAGATTGAGATTGATATTTCTGTTTATGGTCAAATGGGTGAGTGAAAGTGTAAGTGTTAACCACCAGGTGGTATTCGTGTAATTAGTTGACAGGGTGTATCAGGGAGATAAGATGTTTTCTGATGGTAGTTTTGAAGGTGATGAATGTGTCTGCAGTTTTAGAATTTTCAGGTAGGGTGTTCCAGATTTTAGGGCCTTTGACATACATTGAATTTTTGTAAAGGTTTAGTCGGACATGGGGAATGTCATAGAGATGTTTGCGTCTGGTGTTGTGCCTATGGGTTCTGTCACAACTATCAAGAAAGCGTTTTAGGTCAAGGTTAATATTGGAATTTAAGGTCCTGTAGATGTAGATTGCACAGTAGTAAGTGTCAGGGGCCCGAGACTGTTCAACTGCCTCCCAGCATACATAAGGGGGATTACCAACAGACCCCTGGCAGTCTTCAAGCTGGCACTGGACAAGCACCTAAAGTCGGTTCCTGACCAGCCGGGCTGTGGCTCGTACGTTGGTTTGCGTGCAGCCAGCAGCAACAGCCTGGTTGATCAGGCTCTGATCCACCAGGAGGCCTGGTCACAGACCGGGCCGCGGGGGCGTTGACCCCCGGAACTCTCTCCAGGTAAACTCCAGGTAAACTGAACAGGGAGTAAGTTTAGATCTATGAAGAGTGGGGGGGTGTGTTGCCAGGGATGGGATTTAATGATTATTCTTACTGCGGCTTTTTGTTAGTTTATTATTGGTTTTAGGTGTGTTGCTGCAGTTGATCCCCAAGCACAAATAGCATAGGTGAGGTATGGATAAATAAGTGAGTGGTATAGTGTGAGAAGGGCATTTTGCGGCACGTAGTATCGTATCTTGGAGAGGATCCCAACTGTTTTGGATACTTTTTTGGTTATGTGTTGGATATGGGTGCTGAAGTTCAGGTTGTTGTCGAGGTATAGGCCTTGGAATTTGCCCTCATTATGCCTGGCAATTAGAGTGTTGTTGATCTTAATGTTAATTTGCGCATCTCCTGCTCTGCTACCAAACATAATGTAGTAGGTTTTGTCAGCATTAAGCGTAAGTTTATTGGCTGTCATCCAAGTCGATATTTTGATCAGCTCCTCATTAACAATGGTGTTGAGGGTGGCAAGATTAGGGTGAGAGATGACATAAGTTGGAGGCAGTGGAGATGTCCTGTGTAAGGGCAATGCATGGTGTAAATATTATGCAGAGAATTCAGTGTGTTCAAATTAGGAGAAGGTGTGGAGTTAATAAAAGTATTAGTCAGAGGGCTGAAGAGGGGGTTAAGGTGGTTTGGTCATTTACAGAGAATAGATCAAAGTAGAATGACATGGATAGTGTATAAATCTGTAGGGGAAGGATAGTACTAACATCCCATATCATAAAAATCTTTGAGAGGGTTCTAAGAAGCAAGATAGCCAACCCCCTAGATACCCATCAGTTACACAACCCAGGGCAACACGGGTTTAGAGCAGGTCGCTCATGCCTGTCCCAGCTACTGGACCACTATGACAGGTCCTGGATGCTGTAGAGGATAAACAAAATACAAATGTAGTATACACAGACTTTGCAAAAGCTTTCGACAAGTGTGACCATGGTGTAATAGCATACAAAATGCGGGATAAAGGAATAATGGGAAAAGTTGGTAGATGGATCTACAACTTCCTGACAAATAGAACACAAAGAGTAATAGTAAATAGAGTAAAGTCCCAGGCAGCCATGGTAAAAAGCTCTGTTCCACAAGGCACAGTACTTCCTCCCATTCTATTCCTCTTCCTCATTTCTGACATAGAGATGCAAGCCATAGCTCCGTGTCTTCCTTTGCGGATGACACCCGGATCACCATGGCAGTGACTTCCATTGAAGACAATGTGAGACCAAGCGGACATCAACCAAATCTTCGAATGGGCCACTCAAAACAATTTGAAGCTCAACAAGGAGAAATTTCAACTACTCAGATATTGAAAACTTGAAAAAATTAATAATGTGTCAGGGTATACCACATTATTATTATAATCAAAAAGAAGCGCTAAGCCACAAGGGCTATACAGCGCTGCAGGGTAGGGAAGGAAGCAAGGGAATTGGATGGCAGAAGGGAGGGGGGATGATCAGCAGGTTACAGAAAACAGCGGGGCAGGGGATAGTACGGGGGTAGAGGGTAGCAAGAGATACAAGTAGAAAGGGCTGAAAGTATCAGAATTTGTGAAGTAAGTCAGTCGTTGTCAAAAAGTCAATGAGAGAGTCCGGATGAAAGGTGGGTCCATCAGCGAGAAGGGAAGGTAAAGAGAGAGCAGCGGGGCGAAGACGACGACAGAGGTAAATTCTGCGTGCTCGTTGATAAAGTGGGCAGTCCAACAGAATGTGGCTGACTGATAATGGAGCTTGGCAATTCTCACAGAGAGGAGCAAGACGCCTCTCCATGAGATATCCATGAGTAAGACGAGTATGGCCAATGCGAAGACGGGAGAGAGTAGTCTCCCAACCTCGACACTGGTGATAAGAAGACGGCCAGTAACCTATACTCGGTTTAATAGACTGAAGTTTGTTGCCGAGCATAGTAGACCAACGTTGTTGCCAACGGGTGTGAAGGTGGGAAGATATTACAGCAAAATAGTCCGTACATGGAATACCTCTATAAGAAACTGGTAGGTCATGTACTGCTGACCGCGCAGCAGTGTCTGCCTGTTCATTGCCCTGTACGTCAACATGACCAGGGACCCAACAAAAAACAATATCTTTATGCTTAGTAAAGATGCGGCGTAGCCAAAGTTGGATACGGAGGACTAAGGGGTGAGGTGTATCAAATTTTTTTATAGCCTGTAAAGCACTAAGGGAGTCTGAGACAACCACAAATGATGACACAGGCATAGATGCAATACGGATAAGTGCTGTAAGGATGGCATATAATTCAGCAGTAAAAATACTAGCTGAAGATAGTAAATGCCCTTGTACGACGCTGTCCGGAAACACTGCTGCGAATCCTACGCCGTCAGAAGACTTAGAGCCATCTGTGTACACAGCAATGGCATGAGAATGAGAGTGAAAGTGGTCAAGAAAAAGAGAGCGGGAAGCGACCGTAGACAGTTGGACTTTCGAGCAAGGGAGGGAGAAAGAACAGACTCGAACAGCTGGAACTTCCCAGGGGGGTAGGGAAAAGTGAGATGCTACATGTACATAGAAAGGTGGTAGTTGAAGAGAAGACAAGAGCGAATGAAGGCGAAGAGAGAAGGGTCGGAGTAAGCAGGGGCGGCGAACAAATAAAGAATATCTACTAATATCAGTGACCATTCTATAAATGGAAGGATTGCGGAGATCATGAGAGCATACATAGTAGCGCAGGCAATGGGCATCACGGCGATTGGATAAGGATGGAACGTTCGCTTCTGCATAGAGGCTTTCGACAGGGGAAGAGCGAAAAGCACCAAGGCATAAACGTAATCCTTGGTGATGAATGGGGTTAAGGCTAGAGAGAGTAGCAGGAGATGCCGCTGAATAGATCTAGTCACCATAATCAAGTTTCGATAAAATAAGGGTGGAATGTAGGTGAAGGAGGGTTCGACGATCAGCTCCCCACGAAAGATGAGCAAGGGTTTTAAGAAGGTTCAGCCGGCTGTGACAAGTTGCCTTCAGAGAGGTAATGTGAGGTTTCCAGGATAACCTACGATCAAAGAGGAGGCCCAGAAACTTGACTGTATCACGTTCAGGGATACGTGAGCCATAGAGGTACAAAGGATGATCAGAGATGACAGAGCGTCTAGTGAAAGTGATTTGGTGGGTTTTAGTGCTGGAAAATTTAAACCCATGTGTGGTGGCCCAATTGGAAACACGGTCGACTGCATGCTGGAGAGAAACTGTAAGGAGGTGACAGTCAGCGCCTGCACAGGCAATAGCGAAGTCATCAACATAGAGTGATGACCAAATATTTGATGGAAGACTAGAGGCCAAATCATTAATAGCAAGGAGAAAAAGTGTTGTGCTCAGAACACATCCCTGGGGGACACCTTCAGCTTGGACAAAGTCCGGGGAGAGCACATTATTAACCCGAACACGGAAATGCCTGTCAGTTAAAAAGTTCTTAAGGAAGGATGGTAGATTGCCTCGAAGGCCTAAGGAGTGGGCTTGGGCTAAAATATTATACCTCCAAGTTGTGTCATATGCCTTCTCAAGGTCAAAAAATATGGCAATAACTGAGTGGTTATTCGCAAAGGCATTACGAACATACGTATCCAAGCGCAGTAAGGGGTCTATGGTAGAACGTCCCTTACGAAAGCCATATTGACGAGTGGAGAGACTGTTGTGTGTCTCTAAATACCACACTAAACGTCTATTTACTAGACGTTCCATTACTTTGCAAACTGCACTGGTAAGAGCAATGGGACGATAGTGGGAGGTTTCATGTCCCGTAGTGCCTGGTTTGCGGAAAGGGAGAACAATGGCGGATTTCCACAGCTGTGGAAGAACTCCTTGTGACCAAATAAGATTGTAAAGGCGCAATAGGACTGCAAGGGCTGACTGATGTAAATGTTGTAGCATACGAATATGAATGTCGTCGGGCCCAGCTGCCGATGATCGACAAGCTGAGAGTGTTGCCTCCAGTTCTTGAAGTGTAAAAGGCACATTATACTGTTCTTCTCTGAGAGAAGAAAAGTCCAAGGGTGCTAACTCTCTGGCAGACTTTGAGGAAAGAAATGAGGGGCATAGATGGAGTCCCTGAGAAATACGGACCAGATGATTGCCAATTTCATTGGCAACATCTAGTGGGTTTGCTATATCAACACCGGCAACCCGCAGAACAGGAGCCGGGTCAGGAGAATATTTACCACTCAGTTTTCGTACTTTTTTCCAGACTGCACTCATAGAGGAAGCAGAGGTGATGGTGGAGACATAATCTCGCCAGCAAGTGCGTTTAGCGTCACGGATGACACGGCGAGCGATCGCACGCTTCTGTTTAAAATCAAGGAGTCGCTCTGTGGTTCTATTGTACCGGTACCTGCCCCATGCAGCGCGTTTCAAACGTACTGCACGAGCACAAGCAGGAGACCACCAAGGCACGCATTTCTGAGAATGCCTGCCCGAAGTTTGGGGTATAGAATGAGAAGCTGCGGTGAAAACGGAGGACGAGAAGAGGTGTAAAAGCTCATCGATGGAGGACGAAGAAGGAACCTCTTTAAAAACAGTCAGGTGTGAGTAAAGGTTCCAATTTGCCCGATTAAATTGCCAGCGTGGGGTGCGAAGAGGTGGCGAATATGAAGGGGAAGTAAGAATGATTGGGAAATGATCACTGTCATGTAAGTCCGGGAGAACAGACCAAGTAAAGTCTAATGCGGCGGAGGAAGAGCAAACTGAGAGATCGATGCAAGAGAGAGTATGAGTCCGAGGATCAAAATGGGTGTGAGTACCTGTATTTAAAACATGGAGGGGGTGGGTGGTAAGAAAAGCCTCTAACTGAATTCCACGGGAATCACAGTGAGACCCTCCCCAGAGGAAATGGTGGGCATTAAAATCACCAAGTAACAGAATCGGTGGCGGTAATGACGAAACAAGGAAGGCAAAATCCGGAATAGATAATGCCCGAGAAGGAGAGAGATATAAAGAACAGAGCGTATACCACCTATGTAAGTGGATACGGGCTGCTGTGTAATGCAGCGAAGTATGAATAAATAGCTGATGGTACGGAATATCAGTGCGGAGAAGAAGGGCACTTTCATTAAAGGTCCCATCAGGAAAAGGATCTGAAGAATACAATAAATTATAGCCTGAGATGTGAGAAATAACAGCAGAGTGTAATTTTGGTTCCTGTAAGCAAACACCGACAGGGGCAAACTGGGAGAGTAACATCTGAAGCTCACCCCGATTACCCCTGAGGCCGCGTATATTCCACTGTAAAAAGGCCATGATTGGCAATGATAAAGATACTTGAAATCCACAGGTAAGGGTTCCTACGGACTAGAAGGGTTAGAAAAGTCCACATGCGGAGGCAGTGGAAAATGTTCAAGCAGCGAAGGAACGGTGCGCTGTGAAGAAAGGAGTTGCGCAGATGGAGCAGAGGAGAGAGAAAGAGCGGAAGGTGGATCAGTGTCCATTGATGGTTTGGTCTCTGCAGTATATTCAGAGATTGCTTCAAGTGTTTCGGAATTCAGAGATGTCGTATGGGAGACAATATTGGGAATGGTAGGGGGAGGATGAGTAAAGATTGGAACTGTATTGGACTGTACCAAGGTAGGGGGGGGCGAAAGGGTGGAGGGAACTGGAGAAGCGTGGCAGGGGACAGAAGAGACAGGAACCTGGGAGGTGGCAGAAGAGGAAGAAACTTGGGAGGGAACAGGGGAGGAAGGTACATTACGAGGAGGAGGGTGAACCTCTGCACTTGTAACTGAGCCAGTGAGAGGGGAAGAACTAGGGACAGAGACAGGGAGGGTAAAATGAGGAGGTGGAAGATGGGTAGGAGGTGTTACCGGACCTTTTTTTGACTTTTGAGAAGTAGAGGGACGATTGGGAAGAGGTGTCGTACGAGGTCTCGTCGATACTGAGGCTTGTAAGAGAGAACTCGAAGAAGCGAGATTAGACTGAGGCGTTGAAGTAGGGACGTCTGAGCCGAGGACAGCAAAAGGATTAGATACAGGAGTGATTATGGGAGAGGTAACCACAGAGGTGGGTGTAGAAGATGGGATACCAGAAGTGGGGGGACGTTTTGAAACACGGGAATAAGAAACACGTGGGAGTCTCCCTTGGAGGCGGAGATGAGAAACTGCCATGGCATAAGGGAGACCTTCTGTCTCTTTGAGGTAACGGATTTCCCGCTCGTTTAAATAGACCTGACAACGGCGAGAGTACGAAGGGTGAGCCTCATGACAGTTAAGGCAAGAGGGAGATCGATTGCAAGACGTATTAGAATGGTCATCGGCACCACAGACTGGGCATTCGGCGATAGATCTGCAATATTTCGCTGGATGGCCAAATCGCCAGCAATTTCTACACTGTTGTGGTGTAGGGATCACCTTTCGAACTTGTAACCGATGTCCTGCTATATAAACGGAGGATGGGAGTTCTCGGCTGTCAAAAGTTAAACGAGCCACATTGCTAGGATATCGTCTCCGCCCACGGGCAGGAAGAACGTAAGTGTCTACCTTGAGGATTGGGAGATCTTGGAGTTCCAGCTGTTCTAGAATGTCGGTGCCACATGTCTGGAAATTTTGTTGAACTATGGTATGGGGCAGAATAACGGTACCATTACAAGAATTGAGGGAATGATGTTTTTCAAGGGTGACAGGAACAGTATCTATATGGGAAAGACGAGAGAGCTCACGAGCCTGGGTAGCATTCTGTACGGTAATGATGCGCGTACCGCTCTTAAGAGCATGAAAAGAAATATCTTTACCAACATGGCGTAGGAGTGCCTTGCCAATACTATGGTCAGAAAGATAGGCAGTAGAGGAAGTTGGTCGTAAAGTGAAGAATTTAGTCCACTGTTCAGTCTGAAACTGAGCGTGGAAAGGTAGTGAAGGACGTGTCGATCGTTTCTGAGAAGAACGAGAAGGTGAAGGTGGAGAAGTATCATCAGCAGGTAATTGTCGTTGACGTTTAGGCGTGGGACCAGAGTTGGTCCGACGTGGAACGGGTCGGCGATTTGAAAATTGCCGCACCGTAGAGGGAGAGGCTGGAAGCATAGTCAGAGGAGAGCGAAGGTCTGATAAATCGAAGGAGTCAGTCGAGGCCTCAGTACCTGAAGCGGGTGAGGAAACAGCACCGGCAATAGGTACAGAGGCATGAGGAATGTCTGAAGAGTGGTCCAAAGACGAGGCGGGGTCAGAACGGGGTGCGGTATCAAGAAGGGGCCCGGGGGTACCAGGTTCATGGACTAGGGCTGCCATGGTTAGGTTACTTCTTTCTTTTTGTTTTTAAGAAAAAAAAAGAAAGAAGAAAAGAAAATAAAAATAAAAAAAAGAAAAAAAAAGGGGGGACCGGGGAGGGATAGTTCCTAGGAGGAATGAAAGGGCCAGAAATCTCCCTCCGCGCCCAAGAGGACTCGACACCGCTAGTAGCGCAGATGCAGCATGGAACCCGTGCCATACCCTACCCTTCATGCCAGTAAACCAGCAATCTGGGATAGCAACCTCACATCTGCCGAGCTACCTCGGTGGACAAAAGAGAGGGCGGCCGGATATCCGCCACAAAGCATACCTCCTTCAGCCACCACCCCCGGAATCCGAAAGGTGGCTTCCAGAGATACACCCGTCGCCCAAAAGACACCCAAAGCTACTCCGGGATACCGGAGAGGGATCGGGACATCCCTAGGCAATCCAGATTCCACGGCAAACTACGCCACCGCCAAGAAACCTCAACGGAATGGGATGGACCCCGGTGTCCTTTCCCCTACCTAGGAACTAGCGCGCCTGTGGGAGAAATCACGAAGGCTAAAAAGAGGAAGGGCAAAAGGGAGGGGTGAGGAGGAGGAGGAGGAATGGAAAAAGGGGAGGATGGGGAGGATGGGATAGGGGAGGGGAGAATGGGGGGTAATTAGGTTCGGTCTGAGGAAGAAGACCGACAGGGCTAATTCCTCAGACCAAGAGCCTCTTCACCACGCCAAGGAGCCCCCCTTGAAGAGGAGGGTATACCACAAATTCTAACCATACAATAGAGCAGAAAGTAATGTGAAGGACCTGGGAGTGATAATGTCAGAATCTCGCCTTCAAAGACCACAACAATGTATCTACCTCATCCACTAGGAAAATGATAGGATGGATAATGAGAACCTTCAAAACTAGGGACGCCAAGCCCATGATGATTCTCTTCAAATCACTTGTGCTCTCTAGGCTGGAATACTGCTGTACACTAACGGCCCCCTTCAAGGCTGGCAACATTGCAGACCTGGAGAGTGTACAAAGAACTTTCACGGCACACACAAGTGCGATAAGGCACCGAAACTACTGGGAATGGTTGAAGGTCCTTGATCTGTATTCCCTCAAATGCAGGCGAGAGAGATACATGATAATATACACTTGGAAGGTCCTGGAGGGATTGGTACCAAACTTGCACACAAAAATCACTCCATATGAAAGCAAAAGACTCGGCAGGAGATGCAACATTCCCCTGATGAAAAGCAGGGGCGCCACGAGTACACTGAGAGACAACACAATAAGTGTCCGGGACCCCAAGACTGTTCAATTACCTCCCAGCATACATAAGGGGGATTACCAATAGACCCCTGGCTGTCTTCAAGAAGGCACTGGACAGGCACCTAAAGTCAGTACCTGACCAACCGGGCTGTGGTTCGTATGTCAGCTTGCGTGCGACCAGCAGTAACAGCCTGGTTGATCAGACCCTGATCCCCCATGATGCCTGGTCTCAGACCGGGCCGCGGGGACGTTGACCCCTGAAACCCTCTCCAGGTCTTCAGGTAAGCAAAGTGGGGTAGGGGTTGTCCTCGAAAAGGTTGGTGGGAGGGGGTAAAGATGGTTTTGTGGGTGAGGGGCTTGGACTTCCAGCAAGCATGTGTGAGCGTGTTCGATAGGAGTAAATGGAGACAAATGTTATTTGGGACCTGATGAGCTGTTGGTGTGTGAGCAGGGTAATATTTAGTGAAGGGATTCAGGGAAACTGGCTATTTTATATAGCCAGATTTGAGTACTGGAAATGGGAAGTACAATGCCTGCACTTTAAAGGAAGGGTTTGGGATATTGGCAGTTTGGAGGGATATGTTGTGTATCTTTATACATATATGCTTTTAAACTGTTGTGTTCTGAGCACCTCTGCAAAAACAATGATGATGTATGAGTGAGGTGAAAGTGTTGAATGATGATGAAAGTTTTTTCTTTTTGGGGATTTTCTTTCTTTTTGGGTCACCCTGCCTTAGTGGGAGACAGCCAACTTGTTAAAAAAAAATATATATATATATATATATATATATACATATTTAGGGGTTTAAATTCTATCTACTACACTAAGGTCATTAAGACTGCATGCCAACTGTATAGCACCTGTACTACACTAGGGTCACAGACTGCACAAAGGTCATACAGCACTGGAGGGCAGGGTGTGCTAAAATTGTAAAAATCAGAGAGCAGTAAGTGTTAAGAGTATGCAAGAGGTAATAAAGGGAAAATATAATAAAAGTTGGTGTAATTATTATTATTATTATAATAAATGATAGTAAATAACAAAAAAGGCACAATACCGTGACTGGAACGATACACAAATAACTCGCACATAGTAGTAGTAGTAGGTTGGTAGAGAGCAACCACCCAGGGAGGTACTACTATCCTGCCAAGTGAGTGTAAAACTAAAGCCTGTAATTGTTGTACATGATGGTAGGATTGCTGGTGTCTTTTGTCTGTCTCATAAATATGCAAGATTACAGGCATGTCTTGCTACTTCTACTTAGGTCACACTACACATACATGTACACGTTTATTTATACACACTCATCCGAGTTTTATTTTATCTTTATAGTTCTTGTTCTTATTATTTTTCCTTTTATATCCATGGGATACAAACCGGTCGTAAGTCGAAATGGACGTAAGTCGAACCTTACTACAGAATATCAACACCACATTTTTGTAATGACTATTTTATTGTTTTATTTTGGCATTTCATTTTTTACTTTACTTTTTATGCTGTTAGTACTGCATTTTATACTGTAAGGTTTAGGATAAACGCTGTGTACAACACAAACAGTTGTTTATTTGCCAGAAATTTGGCATAAAAAACACGGTCGTAAGTCGAATGGTCGTATGTCGAGCAGGTCGTAAGAGGAAATCAGCTCTAATACAAATTATTTAGGTAGGCATACTGGTCAGTCAGTCGTTAGTCCGAGTCGACAGTAAACATGTACGTCGCTAAGTGAGCAGAGGCTGTACGTCCAAGATTTGATAGTATACTATGAAGGCCTTTCCGTATGCTGTTCACTTACGGATGTACTTTGTCACGTTAAAAAAAAAAAGAAGAAGAGCTTTGACTAATAAAAAATATTTAGGAGGTAGCACTAAACTTATAGGGTTAAATACTGCAGTGCCTGGGGAATACGAGATAATTACAAGCCTTTCAACGGGACTAAATACCTTATGAAGCTAGTATAAAAATGTTACAGTAAGAGATTATTACTATAATCATGGGGAGTGCTAAACCCAGAGATTATACAGCGCCTGTGGGGAGGATGGGAGGTATTCAGGCTCAATTCAGGGAACTGGAACACAGATCCAATTCCCTAGATCAAAGGATCCTCACCAGCTCACACACTGAGGTCTGGAGTTCAAATCTCTGGTATGGCTGGAGAACACTAGGGATGTGTTTCCGTAAGACACCTGCTCTCCCTGTTCACCCATCAGTGTAAAATGGGTAGCTGGGTATTAGTCGACTGGTGTGGGTCACATCCTGGGACAAAACTGACCTAATTTGCCTGAAATGCTCAGCATAACAAGCGACTTTTTATATAGTAGTATGTCATTGATGTCAGCTAGGCCTGTATACCTTGTACATGTACTTGTAGAAATAGATATTATAGCATCAAGGAACCTCCTTTGAGGGGTACAGGAGCAAAACATGGCTAGTTAATCTCTAGTTAGGCAGGTACATCTCAATACATGTAGCTTAGAGGTTTATACTTGTTGTCTCTTAGACTGGAACAGGACCTTATATTTTTACCTATGCTAGACATTTCACTGTATACCTCACTGGCGAGAGCATTAGTCTCACAATCACTAGGCCCCAGGTTCAATTCCCTAGCATGCATGTTTCAGGGAATTGAACCTGGGTCTTCTTGCAAGGCAGTGTTTTTGCAGAAATTTCTCTTTCCTGATTTAAAGAAGACAGAATTTAATCTTTCCTTATTGAGAGGTTATGAAATCTCAAGACTGAAGTTAACTTTGGGTTTGCCTAACATGATTGCACTTTTGGTAACAAGATAATTACAGTCAACTCTTCTTGAATTACATTTAAAAGTGTTTATGATAGGGCTCTTGTGAGATCGTTTGTGGAACACTGGGCTCTTTATGGCATTATTTTTTATTACCTTCACAGGGGTTTAGGGGTAGTGCAAAACCCATAGGGGTCATACAGTCACTGAAAGACTAGGAGGCAATCAGGTACATACAGTCCTAGGAAATGGAGGCAAGGGCAAATTCTTTGATAAAGAGCCTTAACAGTATCAAGGCTGCTTTATCATACAGTTTATTACTAACTCAGCTAGCTGATGCTAGAGTTGATCAACGTGTTTACCAAGTAGATTAGATAACGAAACAGTTTTTTTTGCAGTCTATGGGATTTTTATCTACAGTATTTTTCATTGAGAGTATCTGGGTTTCAATGCTTAATGTGATCACTTTTTTTTTCTCAGAGGCCTGCACTTCCAGGAGGACAGATGTGTGTTATTAGTTCTGGGGATTGCCTTTTCTGTAGCCTCTCTCTGACTAGGCCTCCTAGGTTAGCAATGAAATACTGTACTACAAGATTAAGTATAGTATTAAGAAGCATATAGGAAAGTAAAGGGCTTTATGTATACAGTGGACCCCTGGTTTACGATATTATTTCATTCCAGAAGTATGTTCAGGTGCCAGTACTGACTGAATTTGTTCCCATAAGGAATATTGTGAATTAAATTAGTCCATTTCAGACCCCCAAACATACACATACAAACTCACTTACATAAATACACTTACATAATTGGTCGCATTGGGAGCTGATCGTAAACCGGGGGTCCACTGTATATTGAATGTAAATAGAAGTTTGTAAAATTTACCTGTTCATTAGACAGAAAAGATCAGCAATCCTGCCAAAGTGCAAACAAACAGCTTTCCATTTCACTCGTTTGACAGGATGGTAGTACCTCCTTGGATGGGTGTTTTTTTTTTTTTTTTTAGTTCGATTAACTTGTTCACTAGGTCAAGGTGTTGAACTTGGGAGATTTAAGAAGCCTGAAATATACTATAGGTAAGACAGTGAGCGAAGCAAGACACTCAGCAAGGTAGACAGTACAAGGTGGTGGGTTCACAGATAACCCACAAATTATTTTTTTTTTTTTTATTAACACATCAGCCGTTTCCCACTGAGGCAGGGTGGCCCAATAAAGAAAAACTCACCATTATTCACTCCATCACTGTCTTGCCAGAGGCATGCTGACACTACAGTTATAAAACTACAACAAAAACACCCCTCCTCCAGAGTGTCGGCACTGTACTTCCCATCTCCAGGAATCAAGTCCAACTTGCTGGTTTCCCTGAATCCCTTCATAAATGTTACCTTGCCTACACTCCAACAGCACGTCAAGTCCTAAAAACCATTTGTCTCCATTCGCTCCTATCTAACATGCTCATGCACGCTTGCTGGAAGTCCAAGCCCCTCGCACACAAAACCTCCTTTACCCCCTCCCTCCAACTTTTCTTAGGCTGACCCCTACCTCACCTTCCCTCCACTACAGATTTATACACTAAGTCATTCTATGTCATTCTATCCTCTGTACATGCCCAAACCATCTCAATAACCTCTCTTCAGCCCTCTGGGTAATAGTTATGGTAATCCCGCACCTTCTAATCTCCCAACTTCAGATTCTCTACATTACTGTATATTCACACCACACATTGCCCTCAGACATGACATCTCCACTGTCTCCAGCCTTCTTGTTGCAACATTCACCACCCATACAAGAGCGATGGTATAACTATACCCTCATACATTCCCCTCTTTGCTTTCATGGATAACGTTGTCTCTACAGACTCTTCAGTGCACTACTCGCCTTTTCCCCCTCATCAATTCTATGATTCACCTCATCTTTCATAGACCCATCTACTGACACATCCACTCCCAAATATCTGAATACATTCACCTCCTCCATACTTTCTCCCTTCAATCTGATATCCAATCTTCCATTACCTTATTTTTTTATCCTCATCACCTTACTCTTTCCTATATTCACTTTTAATTTCCTTCCTTTACATACCCTACCAAACTTGTTAACCAACTTTTTTTTTTTTTTGTAACATGTTGGCCATTTCCCACCAAGGCAGGGGGACCCAAAAAGAAAAGAAAAAACTTTCATTATCATTCAACACTTTCACCATCACTCATACATAATCACTGTCTGGCATCATAACAGGGTTTAATGCATTTGAGTGTGTGAACTTTTACTCAAAATCTTTGGAGGAATCGCTGTCTTAGAGGAGACCTGGAGTCTTGTTCGTTGTTTTTGTCTACCTCACTTTAGTAATAAGGTAAAATAATGAATAATAAAAATTTATCACCCTATAACCTATGTCTGGTTATAAGTAGTGCATAAACATTAGGATTACTCTGCCCAAAATGCTCAGGCATGTTACTGGCTTTCTTTGTACTTAACATTTTATAACATGTAAATCACACATTGTAACTTTTGCAAAGGAATAAAAATTGTATAGAAATTGACATGGGGAGTGAAATGGGTGTAACCTCTTTCCTTGCCCCTTCATTTAGGTAGGGAAAGGGAAGGAAGGAGGATTGGTTTTAGAAAAGCACTGAAGGATAAAGCAAGATATAAGGGACACTGGAAGGATCAAGATTTCAATGTAATCATTAGAGTGGACTGTAAAAGACCTGGGATACTTGAGGAGTGGGAAGAAGCATGGGCTTGAGAACCTCTGCCACTAACCTCCTAGAAGTGGCAGGAAAGTGCTGGGTGAGCTGGATGGTAGGGATTAAGGACCGAGAAAAAGGAGGCAGGCAAGCTGCAGGAGGGTATTTGAAACTGAGGTAAAAGTAGGTCTATGAGCACATTGAATTGGTTTGGAGGGAAAGCAATGGCAAGATATATCCCACAACAAAGATGGCTCAAAGCCAAAACTTTCTTGTACAAAATATCTGCAATATTTATGAAGGGTTTCAGGACAATCTGATCAGCCAGTTCCTGGAGGTGGGAAGCACAGTACGTACACTCTCAGAGTGCAAGGATTCTGCAGGTCAGAGTATTGCCTCAGCACTTCTGGTAGGACAATTTAATAAATGAGCATTTTCCAAACATTAAAAGAAAAAAAAAATGGTGTGTTTAAAAGATGAATTTTAATACAATTTTGTTGTAAAACTGAATAATTATGGTATTATCCAATCACAGTATACCCAAGGAGAAACTAAATTATGGTCAAAATATGCATGTAATGTTTATTATTCAGACTATATACACATTATGGGAGGGACTTGTGTGGTAAAAGTTATCAACTTCCAAGTTTACATAGTCACAGAGAAACATGAAAAAGAAAATTAACTGTGTATTTGAAAATTCTTCACTGCACTTTTCCAGAAATGTTAAATACGACATGCACAATATTGTAGTACAAAGTAAAACAAAAGACATTTCCTGCAAGCCAAATTAGCTTCATTTCAAAATCAAAAGTATTTTTTTTTGGGGGGGGGGGGGTTAGAAGGCTGGAAAATGCTGTATATATAGAGTACTTTCTGTAGCTCACTTATCAATAAACAACTAACTGCCACATTGGATGATGTTCTTTAATATATTATACCACTTACACTTGTATTTTTTAATAAAAGTAAGTCTTCCCTAGTGTTGCAACACTAAAGCGAATGCATTAATCAATCAACTCAACAATAAACCTCTCAAGTCCAAACAAAGATTACTACACATGCTAAACTGAGGTATAAACTCTTTGTATCAATCATTCATCTATACAAAATTCAGTTAAAACTTCATAAACCACAAAGTACTAGCTCTTTTTTTTTATGTGCGCAGGTTAGTCTGAACAATTCAAACAAATTAAAAATTTACAGAAATTGGCAATTTATGCCTTCAGAGTGAATACCATCCCCTGTTTATCAGGGCCAGAATAAAACAAAACATTTCAAACTTAAGTAGGCAAGTTGCAACCTCACTTTGGAAAAATAAAGTCTCAGAAGTTTTATATATGCACTAGTATTCCACACAATTTCATTACAGAGAAATAATACATTACAATTAAAATATTTTCAGAAACTAAAGCAAGATGAAGAATGCTGACTGAGCAAAATATGAAAACTGACAATCAAGTTCTCAATGAGCTTGAGTATTATATTAATGCTGTATATCTGAAGTAAACATCTGGAAAAAAAAAAAGGTCTTACAAAATCTGGCTGCACAGTAATTGATAAAGGTTGAAGATTTTATAGTAGTCTTGAAACAGCTAATGCAAGTTTAAAAATTGCTGAATGTAAGGTGTTAAACATCAATTGACCAAGTGAATTAGTAGGTGCAATGAGAGGAAAATGTACTACCACACTGAAGAATTTGACATGTATAACATTTGGGTATCTTTATTTATAGAAGTTTTGCCATCCAGTGGTTTTATCAATACAAGGATATAATCTGAAGAAAGTAGAACTATATACAAAAGATGAGGTAATCAGTCCCTCAACCTTTGAACTGAAGAGCACCACAGTCTTGAGGGACTGATTACCTAATCTTTTCTATACAGTTCTACTTTCTTCACATTATGTCACTGTATTGTATTGATTAAAGCCACTGGATGGTGAAACTTCTACAAATACACACACCCACATGTTGCATGTGCCTAATTCTGCAACTTACGGGTATTATATACCATTCACATACATTACCACACTTAACTGGCACTGAGAATGTCTGATCACAACATTTTACTTACAAATCACACTTAGTTCCTCTGCACTTGGTCATAACTGAACAATTTGGTAAAACATTACATACCAATGAGAAACAGTAAATGTTTACAATAAACAATGTTTGTCAGAAGGTATTTACATAAACTGACAATTTTTAGTACTGTACCTATTGATAAAGTGACATTTTAATTATTTTTCAAGAAACTTGAGAAATTCAAGCATGCACAGCTAGTTCTTAAGATGTTAATGACAAAAAGTATGTACTTACATATCTGGTTTTAAAATATATAAAGAATTCATCATAAGTAATTATCCCCCTTTGAAAACTCCAAATTCACTGGAAAAGGACACTTGCGTACAGTTCAGGACATTTATGAATAAATGTGTGCACAGCATTTTAGTCTGTCAGCATCACCAATACCATTTACATCCATCTTATTCAGTTAGGATTTTTACATTTTTCAATCTTTTTGTTTTTTACTAAATTTACAGATTAAAATAAACAGAATTTATATTTACTAAATACAAACTAATCCTTTTCCATGCGACCATAATTACTACACCAAATCCACAACCTATTACCTAAATCTGTATTCTTTATGATGTCCCATTTCCAAGCTCATTCATCCTTTCATTTCTACAGCAATTACTATATATGCATCATAACACATCAGGAAACATCAAGTGTGCAAAATTCAATAAAAATTACCTTTATTTCATATCCCCACAACTAAAAAAACACAGAATTTATTTGGAGTCCCCAAAGAATATTAATACTTATCAATTAAAATACTAAGGCCAAAGTGAAAGGTCCAATAGTGAATATCAGTTCTTTAGGCCCTGAAAGTGCGAACAACACGAACAACGTACTGGCGACAAACAGGGCACTCTGACATCTGTTTCCCACACTGGGTACAAGCTACCATATGTCCACATTCTAGTAGAACACAATCAATTATACTATCCATGCAGATTTTGCACACCATCTCCTCAGGTACAGCCTCAATATCTGAAAGAAGTTACATATGTAGAATGCCTATGGATTATTGTATAGTCTGTGCATTACCATATCAGGTGCTATCAAAAAGTTCCTGGGCCGACAAAAAAAAAAAAAAAAAATTACATACATACATATATAGGTAGTAGGTTGGTAGACAGCAACCACCCAGGGGATGTACTACTGTCCTGCCAGGTGAGTGTGAAACTAAAGCCTGTAATTGTTTCACATGATGGTAGGATTGCTGGTGTCTTTTGTCTGTCTCATAAATATGCAAGATTACAGGTACGTCTTGCTACTTCTACTTACACTTAGGTCACACTACACATACATGTACATGTTTATTTATACACACTCATCTGAGTTTTCTTTAATTTTATCTTAATAGTTCTTGGTCTTATTACTTTTACTTTTATATCCATGGGGAAGTGGAATAAGAATCTTTCCTCCGTAAGCCATGCGTGTTGTAAAAGTCAACTAAAATGCCGGGAACAATGGGCTAGTAACCCCCTTTCCTGTGATAATTAGTAAAAAGAATAAGAAGAAAACTGTCAAGTGGAAAGTCTGAATGTGCGTGGATGTTGTGCAAATGATAAGAAAGAGAAGATTGTGGATGTTATGAATGAGAAGAAGCTGGATGTCCTGGCTTTAAGTGAAACAAAGCTGAAGGGGGAGGGAGAGTTTCAATGGAGAGGAATAAATGGGATTAGGTCAGGGGTTTCAAATAGAGTTAGAGCTAAAGGAGGAGAAGCAATAATGTTGAAGGATAAGTTATGGCAGGAAAGAGGAACTATAAAGGATTATGTGGAGTAAAATAAAGGTTGGATGTGAAAAGTGGGTTATAGTAAGCATATATGAACCTGGAGAAGAGAGAAGTGTAGTGAGAGAGATTTTGGGAAATGTTGAGTGAATGCATGGAGAGGTAGAGGTAGAGGTTGGTAGACAGCAACCACCCAGGGAAGTACTACCGTCCTGCCAGATGACTGTGAAACAAAAACCTGTAACTGTTTTGCATGATGGTAGGATTGCTGGTTTCTTTTTCTGTCTCATAAACACGCTAGATAACAGGGATATCTTGCTACTCCTACTTACACTTAGGTCACACTACACATACATGTATAAGCACATATATACACACCCCTCTGGGTTTTCTTCTATTTTCTTTCTAGTTCTTATTCTTGTTTATTTCCTCTTATCTCCATGGGGAAGTGGAACAGAATTCTTCCTCCGTAAGCCATGCGTGTTGTAAGAGGCGACTAAAATGCCGGGAGCAAGGGGCTAGTAACCTCTTCTCCTGTATATATTACTAAATGTAAAAGGAGAAACTTTCGTTTTTCCTTTTGGGCCACCCTGCCTCGGTGGGATACGGCCAGTGTGTTGAAAGAAAGATCTAGGTTTTTCTCCTTTTTCTAAATAGCTCTTGTTCTTTTTTATTTCTTCTATTGTCCATGGGGAAGTGGAAAAGAATCTTTCCTCCGTAAGCCATGCGTGTCGTATGAGGCGACTAAAATGCCGGGAGCAATGGGCTAGTAACCCCTTCTCCTGTATACATTTACTAAAAAAGAGAAGAAAAACTTTATAAAACTGGGATGCTTAAATGTGCGTGGATGTAGTGCGGATGACAAGAAACAGATGATTGCTGATGTTATGAATGAAAAGAAGTTGGATGTCCTGGCTCTAAGCAAAACAAAGCTGAAGGGGGTAGGAGAGTTTCAGTGGGGGGAAATAAATGGGATTAAATCTGGAGTATCTGAGAGAGTTAGAGCAAAGGAAGGGGTAGCAGTAATGTTAAATGATCAGTTATGGAAGGAGAAAAGAGAATATGAATGTGTAAATTCAAGAATTATGTGGATTAAAGTAAAGGTTGGATGCGAGAAGTGGGTCATAATAAGCGTGTATGCACCTGGAGAAGAGAGGAATGCAGAGGAGAGAGAGAGATTTTGGGAGATGTTAAGTGAATGTATAGGAGCCTTTGAACCAAGTGAGAGAGTAATTGTGGTAGGGGACCTGAATGCTAAAGTAGGAGAAACTTTTAGAGAGGGTGTGGTAGGTAAGTTTGGGGTGCCAGGTGTAAATGATAATGGGAGCCCTTTGATTGAACTTTGTATAGAAAGGGGTTTAGTTATAGGTAATACATATTTTAAGAAAAAGAGGATAAATAAGTATACACGATATGATGTAGGGCGAAATGACAGTAGTTTGTTGGATTATGTATTGGTAGATAAAAGACTGTTGAGTAGACTTCAGGATGTACATGTTTATAGAGGGGCCACAGATATATCAGATCACTTTCTAGTTGTAGCTACACTGAGAGTAAAAGCTAGATGGGATACAAGGAGAATAGAAGCATCAGGGAAGAGAGAGGTGAAGGTTTATAAACTAAAAGAGGAGGCAGTTAGGGTAAGATATAAACAGCTATTGGAGGATAGATGGGCTAATGAGAGCATAGGCAATGGGGTCGAAGAGGTATGGGGTAGGTTTAAAAATGTAGTGTTAGAGTGTTCAGCAGAAGTTTGTGGTTACAGGAAAGTGGGTGCAGGAGGGAAGAGGAGCGATTGGTGGAATGATGATGTAAAGAGAGTAGTAAGGGAGAAAAAGTTAGCATATGAGAAGTTTTTACAAAGTAGAAGTGATGCAAGGAGGGAAGAGTATATGGAGAAAAAGAGAGAGGTTAAGAGAGTGGTGAAGCAATGTAAAAAGAGAGCAAATGAGAGTGTGGGCGAGATGTTATCAACAAATTTTGTTGAAAATAAGAAAAAGTTTTGGAGTGAGATTAACAAGTTAAGAAAGCCTAGAGAACAAATGGATTTGTCAGTTAAAAATAGGAGAGGAGAGTTATTAAATGGAGAGTTAGAGGTATTGGGAAGATGGAGGGAATATTTTGAGGAATTGTTAAATGTTGATGAAGATAGGGAAGCTGTGATTTCGTGTATAGGGCAAGGAGGAATAACATCTTGTAGGAGTGAGGAAGAGCCAGTTGTGAGTGTGGGGGAAGTTCGTGAGGCAGTAGGTAAAATGAAAGGGGGTAAGGCAGCCGGGATTGATGGGATAAAGATAGAAATGTTAAAAGCAGGTGGGGATATAGTTTTGGAGTGGTTGGTGCAATTATTTAATAAATGTATGGAAGAGGGTAAGGTACCTAGGGATTGGCAGAGAGCATGCATAGTTCCTTTGTATAAAGGCAAAGGGGATAAAAGAGAGTGCAAAAATTATAGGGGGATAAGTCTGTTGAGTGTACCTGGTAAAGTGTATGGTAGAGTTATAATTGAAAGAATTAAGAGTAAGACGGAGAATAGGATAGCAGATGAACAAGGAGGCTTTAGGAAAGGTAGGGGGTGTGTGGACCAGGTGTTTACAGTGAAACATATAAGTGAACAGTATTTAGATAAGGCTAAAGAGGTCTTTGTGGCATTTATGGATTTGGAAAAGGCGTATGACAGGGTGGATAGGGGGGCAATGTGGCAGATGTTGCAAGTGTATGGTGTAGGAGGTAGGTTACTGAAAGCAGTGAAGAGTTTTTACGAGGATAGTGAGGCTCAAGTTAGAGTATGTAGGAAAGAGGGAAATTTTTTCCCAGTAAAAGTAGGCCTTAGACAAGGATGTGTGATGTCACCGTGGTTGTTTAATATATTTATAGATGGGGTTGTAAGAGAAGTAAATGCGAGGGTCTTGGCAAGAGGCGTGGAGTTAAAAGATAAAGAATCACACACAAAGTGGGAGTTGTCACAGCTGCTCTTTGCTGATGACACTGTGCTCTTGGGAGATTCTGAAGAGAAGCTGCAGAGATTGGTGGATGAATTTGGTAGGGTGTGCAAAAGAAGAAAATTAAAGGTGAATACAGGAAAGAGTAAGGTTATGAGGATAACAAAAAGATTAGGTGATGAAAGATTGAATATCAGATTGGAGGGAGAGAGTATGGAGGAGGTGAATGTATTCAGATATTTGGGAGTGGACGTGTCAGCGGATGGGTCTATGAAAGATGAGGTGAATCATAGAATTGATGAGGGAAAAAGAGTGAGTGGTGCACTTAGGAGTCTGTGGAGACAAAGAACTTTGTCCTTGGAGGCAAAGAGGGGAATGTATGAGAGTATAGTTTTACCAACGCTCTTATATGGGTGTGAAGCGTGGGTGATGAATGTTGCAACGAGGAGAAGGCTGGAGGCAGTGGAGATGTCATGTCTGAGGGCAATGTGTGGTGTGAATATAATGCAGAGAATTCGTAGTTTGGAAGTTAGGAGGAGGTGCGGGATTACCAAAACTGTTGTCCAGAGGGCTGAGGAAGGGTTGTTGAGGTGGTTCGGACATGTAGAGAGAATGGAGTGAAACAGAATGACTTCAAGAGTGTATCAGTCTGTAGTGGAAGGAAGGCGGGGTAGGGGTCGGCCTAGGAAGGGTTGGAGGGAGGGGGTAAAGGAGGTTTTGTGTGCGAGGGGCTTGGACTTCCAGCAGGCATGCGTGAGCGTGTTTGATAGGAGTGAATGGAGACAAATGGTTTTTAATACTCGACGTGCTGTTGGAGTGTGAGCAAAGTAATATTTATGAAGGGATTCAGGGAAACCGGCAGGCCGGACTTGAGTCCTGGAGATGGGAAGTACAGTGCCTGCACTCTGAAGGAGGGGTGTTAATGTTGCAGTTTAAAAACTGTAGTGTAAAGCACCCTTCTGGCAAGACAGTGATGGAGTGAATGATGGTGAAAGTTTTTCTTTTTCGGGCCACCCTGCCTTGGTGGGAATCGGCCAGTGTGATAATAAAAAGAAATAAATAATAAAATATATATATATATATATATATATATATATATATATATATATATATATATATATATATATATATATATATATATATATATATATATATATAATATATATATAATATATATATATAATATATATATAATATATATATAATATATATATATAATATATATATAATATATATATATAATATATATATATATATATATATATATATATATATATATAATATATATATATATATTATATATATATAAATATATATATATATGGGTTTATGAAGGATGAGGTTAATCATAGAATTGATGAGGGAAAAAAGGTGAGTGGTGCGTTGAGGTATATGTGGAGTCAAAAAACGTTATCTATGGAGGCAAAGAAGGGAATGTATGAAAGTATAGTAGTACCAACACTCTTATATGGATGTGAGGCTTGGGTGGTAAATGCAGCAGCGAGGAGACGGTTGGAGGCAGTGGAGATGTCCTGTCTAAGGGCAATGTGTGTGGTGTAAATATTATGCAGAAAATTCGGAGTGTGGAAATTAGGAGAAGGTGTGGAGTTAATAAAAGCATTAGTCAGAGGGCAGAAGAGGGGTTGTTGAGGTGGTTTGGTCATTTAGAGAGAATGGATCAAAGTAGAATGACATGGAAAGCATATAAATCTATAGGAGAAGGAAGGAGGGGTAGAGGTCGTCCTCGAAAGGGTTGGAAAGAGGGGGTAAAGGAGGTTTTGTGGGCAAGGGGCTTGGACTTCCAGCAAGCGTGCATGAGCGTGTTAGATAGGAGTGAATGGAGACGAATGATACTTGGGACCTGACGATCTGTTTGAGTGTGAGCAGGGTAATATTTAGTGAAGGGATTCAGGGAAACCGGTTATTTTCATATAGTCGGACTTGAGTCCTGGAAATGGGAAGTACAATGCCTGCACTTTAAAGGAGGGGTTTGGGATATTGGCAGTTTGGAGGGATATGTTGTGTATCTTTATACGTATATGCTTCTAAACTGTTGTATCCTGAGCACCTCTGCAAAAGCAGTGATAATGTGTGAGTGTGGTGAAAGTGTTGAATGATGATGAAAGTATTTTCTTTTTTGGGATTTTCTTTCTTTTTTGGGTCACCCTGCCTCGGTGGGAGACGGCCGACTTGTTGGAAAAAAAAAATATATATATTTTATTATTATTATTATTATTATCACACTGGCCAATTCCCACCAAGGCAGGGTGGCCCGAAAAAGAAAAACTTTCATCATCATTCACTCCATCACTGTCTTGCCAGAAGGGTGCTTTACACTACAGTTTTTAAACTGCAACATTAACACCCCTCCTTCAGAGTGCAGGCACTGTACTTCCCATCTCCAGGACTCAAGTCCGGCCTGCCGGTTTCCCTGAATCCCTTCATAAATGTTGCTTTGCTCACACTCCAAGAGCTTGTCAAGTATTAAAAACCATTTGTCTCCATTCACTCCTATCAAACACGCTCACGCATGCCTGCTGGAAGTCCAAGCCCCTCGCACACAAAACCTCCTTTACCCCCTCCCTCCAACCTTTCCTACGCCGACCCCTACCCCGCCTTCCTTCCACTACAGACTGATACACTCTTGAAGTCATTCTGTTTCGCTCCATTCTCTCCACATGTCCGAACCACCTCAACAACCCTTCCTCAGCCCTCTGGACAACAGTTTTGGTAATCCCGCACCTCCTCCTAACTTCCAAACTACGAATTCTCTGCATTATATTCACACCACACATTGCTCTCAGACATGACATCTCCACTGCCTCCAGCCTTCTCCTCGCTGCAACATTCATCACCCATGCCTCACACCCATATAAGAGCGTTGGTAAAACTATGCTCTCATACATTCCCCTCTTTGCCTCCAAGGACAAAGTTCTTTGTCACCACAGACTCCTAAGTGCACCACTCACCCTTTTCCCCTCATCAATTCTATGATTCACCTCATCTTTCATAGACCCATCTGCTGACACGTCCACTCCCAAATATCTGAATACATTCACCTCCTCCATACTCTCTCCCTCCAATCTGATATTCAATCTTTCATCACCTAATCTTTTTGTTATCCTCATAACCTTACTCTTTCCTGTATTCACCTTTAATTTTCTTCTTTTGCACACCCTACCAAATTCATCCACCAATCTCTGCACCTTCTCTTCAGAATCTCCCAAGAGCACAGTGTCATCAGCAAAGAGCAGCTGTGACAACTCCCACTTTGTGTGTGATTCTTTATCTTTTAACTCCACGCCTCTTGCCAAGACCCTCGCATTTACTTCTCTTACAACCCCATCTATAAATATATTAAACAACCACGGTGACATCACACATCCTTGTCTAAGGCCTACTTTTACTGGGAAAAAATTTCCCTCTTTCCTACATACTCTAACTTGAGCCTCACTATCCTCGTAAAAACTCTTCACTGCTTTCAGTAACCTACCTCCTACACCATACACTTGCAACATCTGCCACATTGCCCCCCTATCCACCCTGTCATACGCCTTTTCCAAATCCATAAATGCCACAAAGACCTCTTTAGCCTTATCTAAATACTGTTCACTTATATGTTTCACTGTAAACACCTGGTCCACACACCCCCTACCTTTAGTAAAGCCTCCTTGTTCATCTGCTATCCTATTCTCCGTCTTACTCTTAATTCTTTCAATAATAACTCTACCATACACTTTGCCAGGTATACTCAGCAGACTTATCCCCCTATAATTTTTGCACTCTCTTTTATCCCCTTTGCCTTTATACAAAGGAACTATGCATGCTCTCTGCCAATCCCTAGGTACCTTACCCTCTTCCATACATTTATTAAATAATTGCACCAACCACTCCAAAACTATATCCCCACCTGCTTTTAACATTTCTATCTTTATCCCATCAATCCCGGCTGCCTTACCCCCTTTCATTTTACCTACTGCCTCACGAACTTCCCCCACACTCACAACTGGCTCTTCCTCAATCCTACAAGATGTTATTCCTCCTTGTCCTATACACGAAATCACAGCTTCCCTATCTTCATCAACATTTAACAATTCCTCAAAATATTCCCTCCATCTTCCCAATACCTCTAACTCTCCATTTAATAACTCTCCTCTCCTATTTTTAACTGACAAATCCATTTGTTCTCTAGGCTTTCTTAACTTGTTAATCTCACTCCAAAACTTTTTCTTATTTTCAACAAAATTTGTTGATAACATCTCACCCACTCTCTCATTTGCTCTCTTTTTACATTGCTTCACCACTCTCTTAACCTCTCTCTTTTTCTCCATATACTCTTCCCTCCTTGCATCACTTCTACTTTGTAAAAACTTCTCATATGCTAACTTTTTCTCCCTTACTACTCTCTTTACATCATCATTCCACCAATCGCTCCTCTTCCCTCCCGCACCCACTTTCCTGTAACCACAAACTTCTGCTGAACACTAACACTACATTTTTAAACCTACCCCATACCTCTTCGACCCCATTGCCTATGCTCTCATTAGCCCATCTATCCTCCAATAGCTGTTTATATCTTACCCTAACTGCCTCCTCTTTTAGTTTATAAACCTTCACCTCTCTCTTCCCTGATACTTCTATTCTCCTTGTATCCCATCTACCTTTTACTCTCAGTGTAGCTACAACTAGAAAGTGATCTGATATATCTGTGGCCCCTCTATAAACATGTACATCCTGAAGTCTACTCAACAGTCTTTTATCTACCAATACATAATCCAACAAACTACTGTCATTTCGTCCTACATCATATCTTGTATACTTATTTATCCTCTTTTTCTTAAAATATGTATTACCCATTATCATTTACACCTGGCACCCCAAACTTACCTACCACACCCTCTCTAAAAGTTTCTCCTACTTTAGCATTCAGGTCCCCTACCACAATTACTCTCTCACTTGGTTCAAAGACTCCTATACATTCACTTAACATCTCCCAAAATCTCTCTCTCTCCTCTGCATTCCTCTCTTCTCCAGGTGCATACACGCTTATTATGACCCACTTCTCGCATCCAACCTTTACTTTAATACACATAATTCTTGAATTTACACATTCATATTCTCTTTTCTCCTTCCATAACTGATCATTCAACATTACTGCTACCCCTTCCTTTGCTCTAACTCTCTCAGATACTCCAGATTTAATCCCATTTATTTCCCCCCACTGAAACTCCCCTACCCCCTTCAGCTTTGTTTCGCTTAGGGCCAGGACATCCAACTTCTTTTCATTCATAACATCAGCAATCATCTGTTTCTTGTCATCCGCACTACATCCACGCACATTTAAGCATCCCAGTTTTATAAAGTTTTTCTTCTTCTCTTTTTTAGTAAATGTCTACAGGAGAAGGGGTTACTAGCCCATTGCTCCCGGCATTTTAGTCGCCTCATACGACACGCATGGCTTACGGAGGAAAGATTCTTTTCCACTTCCCCATGGACAATAGAAGAAATAAAGAAGAACAAGAGCTATTTAGAAAAAGGAGAAAAACCTAGATGTATGTATATATATATGTATGTGTGTGTCTGTGAAGTGTGACTAAAGTGTAAGTAGGAGTAGCAAGATATCCCTGTTATTTAGAGTGTTTATGAGACAGAAAAAGAAAACAGCAATCCTACCATCATGCAAAACAGTTACAGGTTTCTGTTTCACAGTCATCTGGCAGGACGGTAGTACTTCCCTGGGTGGTTGCTGTCTACCAACCTACTACCTACATGTGGTAGGAGAAGAAAATATTCAAACAGCTCTGGGGAGAACCTTGAGTTTTCCCTGAGGTATGTTTATTGTCTTCTCTGAGGATGAAGGTCCCCATTCCAGCCATAGTGGTGGTACTTCCCTATATTTTGATTTAAGAAAAAAAAAATATATATATATATATACAGTATGTATGTATGTTTCCCTAGGTAGTAGGTTGGTAAACAGCAACCACCCAGGGAAGTACTACCGTCCGGCCAAGTGAGTGTACAACGAAAGCCTGTAATTGTTTTACATGATGGTAGGATTGCTTGTGTTTTTTGTGTCTCATAAACATGCAAGATTTCAGGTACGTCTTGCTACTTCTACTTATACTTAGGTCACACTACACATACATGTACAAGCATATATATACAAACATCCCTCTGGGTTTTCTTCTATTTTCTTCCTAGTTCTTGTTTATTTCCTCTTACCTCCATGGGGAAGTGGAACAGAATTCTTCCTCCGTAAGCCATGCGTGTTGTAAGAGGCGACTAAAATACCGGGAGCAAGGGGCTAGTAACCCCTTCTCCTGTATATATTACTTAATGTAAAAGGAGAAACTTTCGTTTTTCCTTTTGGGCCACCCCGCCTCGGTGGGATACGGCCGGTGTGTTGAAAGAAAGACGTATAGGTTTACCTAATCACCTAGTTAAAGTCGTCTCCCTCAAAGTACAGCAAGTCCTCATTTAATGTCGTTTCATTATAATGTTGATGAGGAAAACTTAATTCCCAGCTGTGTGTGTGGAGTTTGCATATTCGTACAGTAGTTTAATTGCCTGGTGGTAGGTGGTGATCCTTGCAATTTTCACTTTCGAAACACATATTCCTTGATTTAGACACAGTACCAGACAAAAATCTTCATGACATTTCTCGTGTCTAGCTAAATCTCTACAAAAACTCAATGCACAAAAAAGGGCCTAAAATTTGGAACTCCCTGCCCGAAAACTCTTGAACTGCAGACTCGACCACCATTTTCAAAACTACCATTAAAACACATCTGATCTCCCTAACACACCACATCATCAATGTCAAAAACCACCTATTCTCTTTTTTGTATCATTAACACGTCCAAAACAAAATACTTACTCTCATTATCTATAATTCCCCCTATATTACACTTACACTCACCCAAATGACTGTAAACATAAAATTCCTAATTTAGCATTTGCCTAATAAATCTTTAGTTAGTTTTAGTTTGCCTGATATAGGAGCTTTCGTAGAAGCAAGTGTATCATGCCAAGGTAAAACCATTCCCATTACTAAATTTACCTTTGTAATATTGTTATATGTTTTGTACTACCTCACTATTATCATTCTAATTAATGTTAACCACTTTGATTACTTAACTTTTATCGGTATGCAATAATGTATATCAAAATGTACTGCTCCATAACCTGTGTAAATATAGAGTAAGAATTAGGATCAGTCTGCCCAAAATGCCTAGGCATGCTAGTGGCTGTCTTTGTAATTAATATTTTATATGTAAACCACACATTGTAAGCTTTGCAAGGAAATGAACATTTTCATTTTCATGTTGCAATAAGTGCTAATGGTGCACTGTGCACCATTGATGTTTATATCAATTAGCCTATGGTAAAATTGGTTTCGTTATACAGAAGGGCTCTGCTTCACAGTGATTCACTAATATGAACATTTCAAATTACAACCAATAATTTGTTTATACAACTCTGTTGTTCAGAGGGCTGAGGAAGGGTTGTTGAGGTGGTTCGGACATGTAGAGAGAATGGAGCAAAACAGAGTGACTTCAAGAGTGTATCAGTCTGTAGTGGAAGGAAGGCGGGGTAGGGGTCGGCCTAGGAAAGGTTGGAGGGAGGGGGTAAAGGAGGTTTTGTGTGCGAGGGGCTTGGATTTCCAGCAGGCATGCGTGAGCGTGTTTGATAGGAGTGAATGGAGACAAATGGTTTTTAATACTTGACGTGCTGTTGGAGTGTGAGCAAAGTAACATTTATGAAGGGGTTCAGGGAAACCGGGAGGCCGGACTTGAGTCCTGGAGATGGGAAGTACAGTGCCTGCACTCTGAAGGAGGGGTGTTAATGTTGCAGTTTAAAAACTGTAGTGTAAAGCACCCTTCTGGCAAGACAGTGATGGAGTGAATGATGGTGAAAGTTTTTCTTTTTCGGGCCACCCTGCCTTGGTGGGAATCGGCCAGTGTGATGATGATAATAATAATTATAAAAAAAACTCCCTGATTCACTATTACATGTTCATGTGACACTCCGTTTACATCGTCCATGACCTCTCCGTCTATTATGTCTGGAAACTTCCCAAAATCTCAAGTTTTTTAAAGTTATTACACATTTTGTGTATTTTTCTTTTTACATGTCGGCCATTTCCCACCAAGGGAGGGTGACCCAAAAAGAAAAAAAAAACTTTCAACATTCAACACTTTCACCATCACTCACACAATCATTGTCTTTGCAGAGGTGCTCAGATACAACAGTTTAGAAGTCCTTCTCAACTGCCAATATCCCGAACCCCTCCTATAAAGTGCAGGCATTGTACTTCCCATTTCCAGGACACAAAATATTACTCTGCTCATACTCCAACAACTCATCAGGTCCCAAACACCATTCATCTCCATTCACTCCTAACACGCTCATGCACGCTTATGTGTACTTTATGTGTACCAAATAAATTAACGCTGTGCTGACATGCATGTACACATTAAAATCACTAAGAGTGTCTCACGTTGATGCAATAAAAATAATAATAGCTCTGAGGCACTTTAAATGTCGTATACGTATTACGTTATCATAGACATTTTCATTAATCCATCCATGATACTGTTTTCAAAATTATACAAGAAACACGCTACATGTCACAGACTAACAAATATGAGATGTGGTAGCCGGGCGGCTTGTACGAGTGGCCAAGAATTTAATTTTCGTTTGGCTAATACCAGATAAACTGTCTACAATATAGTATTACTGGGGTAACTGTAGAAAAATATTTCTTTCTCATGTCTTCAATCATAGCATCATTCACTCTAAAAAGGGAGTGTTGCTTGAGAATGAGAGTGTTGTGTTATTTATTCTACTGCACCAATGTGGAGACAATTTTTACACAGTGTAAGGCATTTACTTGTATTGTGGGAAAAAAGCTTCACAGATGCATGTATTATGAAAAAAAAAAAAATATGAACTGTGTTCGTCCAACCACCCACCAACCATTCACTCTGTTTACTTCTCCGTGTCTCGTTTATGATGACATCTAAGATTACTTTAAATGTCCAGATAGAAATGATTAAACTCAGTGAACAAGGTATGTTGATGGCAATAACTAAATTTTTCAAAATTATATAAGAAATATGCTGCATATCATATAAAGAAATTATATACAATCATAGTAAAACAAACATAATTGTGAGGGATGGTAGCCAGGCAAGCTACCACACCCTACTTCCTACAATAAATACTCCCAACCTCTCACTCTACAAATACTCTATAGTAGGAATGAGTGTACTGTATGCGCATTTTACTTTTTTTTATTGTTTTTATGCCTAGTTCTACTGCTAACTTAATATGAGTGTAAACATGTTATCAGGCATTTATATATATTTAAAGATTAAAAAAAAAAAAGTGTGGGGGGGGGGGGGGGGGAGTCGATTCGCTCTATGGCAATTTTAGCTTCACAGCAATAGTCTGGAACCTAACTCGCCATAAAAGTGGGGCCCTTTGTACATCATTTCGCATAAAGTCGCAGTTTCTAAGAATCTATCAATGATGTTAAGGGGTGATCGGAGTGCCGGCGCGCGGTTAGGTTAGGTTAGGGGGCTAGTTCCGGGGAGTAAAGAGGGTGAGGGATGACCGCCATGTTTTTGGCCAGAAAACACTGGACAGACAGTGCAGCATGAGCAGGGGCACTATCATGGTGAATGAACCAATCATTGGATGCCCACAGCTCCATGTATTTCCTTCTCATGTCCCCTTCAAACATATCAACCTCTACATAAACATTTTGGTTAACTGTTTGCCCTGCTGGAACAAATTCCTGAGGAAAGATTCCCACATGGCATGAGGCCCCCCCCATCCTCTTTCAACTTCAAAAAATCAACTGATGGCTTCGCAATTTTTTATATAGTGAACAACTGCAGCCAATTTATATTTTTAACACTTTAGCCAAAACCTTTACCCCTCTCTTCAAACCCTTTCTTCCACTCCCAGATTTCCTTTGTCACCCTATTCTGTTTCATCGTGTCTTAAATGCCTGAATTACCTCAGCCTCTCTTCAGTCCTCTGAATTATACCTTTGGTAAATTCCCACTATCTTCTAATTCCTATACTCTGAATTTCTCTTCATAACATTCACACAAAACATCACTCTCAAACATGACATCTCTACTATCTTATTTATAGAAGTACTGTACAGATAGTTGTGGAAGGCCAAACGTTAGTTTCTCTCTACGGAAGTCCAGTAAATCGTTACTACACAATAACTAACGTTATATGATGCTTACTGTAAATTTATTCATCATGCTTTAATATGTAAAAAATAATTGGCAATTTTTTTTTCACTGGCCATTTCCCAACAAGGCAGGGTGATGACCCACTCATTCAAAGTCTTGCTAGAGGTCCACAAAAAAACAGTAATACATTCTTTCAATTTTCTTTCAACATACCAGCCGTATCCCACCGAGGTGGGGTGGCCCAAAAGAAAAAACTGAAGTTTCTCCTTTTAAATTTAGTAATATATACAGGAGAAGGGGTTACTAGCCCCTTGCTCCCGGCATTTTAGTCGCCTCTTACGACACGCATGGCTTACAGAGGAAGAATTCTGTTCCACTTCCCCATGGAGATAAGAGGAAATAAACAAGAACAAGAATTAGAAAGAAAATAGAAGAAAACCCAGAGGGGTGTGTGTATATATATGCTTGTACATGTATGTGTAGTGTGACCTAAGTGTAAGTAGAAAGTAGCAAGACTTACCTGTAATCTTGCATATTTATGAGACAGACAAAAGACACCAGCAATCCTACCATCATGTAAAACAATTACAGGCTTTCGTTTTACACTCACTTGGCAGGACGGTAGTACCTCCCTGGGCGGTTGCTGTCTACCAACCTACTACCTACAAGTAATACATACCTTTATTTAATGGACTTCAATATAAACTTGAAACAAAATCTGCTGGGAAATTGTACTAAACTTTTTTCCAATGTTCACTACAGTACAGTATATCTAAATTGTGTATGCAGTTCTATAATAATAGGTACACAGCAAAGTACATTTGTGCTCATTTTCGATAATTTTTAACATTTTGATGAAAAGGACACTAACAGTCCCTCCATTAGTCTGTTATACTGAAGCATTACTGTTACTGGTTTCAGAAAAACTAACAATAATAAACGGAATTGCTTACCTTGCTGAGAGTTCTGGTAATCACGCCAGAGAATTTCTATTTTCTTGATAAGCTCAGACTTTTCCCTCATTCCTGAATAGTTGACACGATGCAGTGCCAGCAGTTCTTTGCACTGCCGCACACTTAAGCGACTTATATCTTCTTCAGATTTCAGGTCCCCAAGTGGTATGATGTTGGACACAGACTGAAGAAAGGGTTGAGAATTATGGATTTCTGGTATGTGAACTTTTAATAATGTTTCATATAAATATTCAAGCCATACAATTCCTAGCCCTCCCCCTCCCCCCCACCCCACTGGCCACTTCCCACCAAGGCTTGGTGACCTGAGAAAGAAGAAACACTTTCATTATCACTCACTCCATCACTGTCTTGCCAAAGGTGTGCAGATATTACAGTTCAAAAACTGCAACATACATGTACATCCACCCCTCCTTCAGAGTGCAGGCACTGTACTTTATGTATATGTGTATTCTCATATTACCTGGAGTATACCTGGAAAGGGTTCCTGGGGTCAACACCCCCACGGCCCAGTCTGTGACCAGGCCTCATGGTGGATCAGTGCCCGATCAACCAGTCTGTTACTGTTGGCCGCATGCAACCCAACATAAGAGCCACAACCCGGCTGATCAGGTACTGACTTTAGGCGCCTGTCAAGTGCCTGCTTGAAGATAGCCACGGGTATATTGGTAATCCCCATTATGTATGCTGGGAGGCAGTTGAACAGTCTTGGGCTTTTGACACTTACTGTGTTGTCTCTTATCGTGCTAGTGGCATCCCTGCTTTTCATTGGGGGGATGTTGCATCATCTGCTGAAACTTTTGCTTTCGTGTGCAAGTTTGGTACTAATCCCTATAGGATTTTCCATGTATATAATCACGTATCTCTCCCGCCTGCGTTCTAGGGCGTACAGGTTGAGGAACTTCAAATGTTCCCGGTAACTGAGGTGTTTTATAACAGTTGTGTGTGCTGTGAAGGTTCTCTGTACGTTTTCTAGGTTAGCAATTTCACTTGCCTTCAAGGCAGGTGAAATTGCTGGAAAGTGCTGTTAGTGTGCAGCAATATTCCAGCCTAGATAGAACAAGTAACTTAGCTTTTAAGGTTCTCATTATCCATCCTGTCATTTTTCTAGCAGATGTGATTGATACAATGTTACTGCCTTAGAATGTGATTGATACAAGGTTATGGGCTTAGAATGTGATTGATACAATGTTATGGTCTTTGAAGGCGAGATCCTCTGACATGATCACTCTCAGGTCTTTTACTTTAGTTTTTCACTCTACTGTGTAGTTGGAATTTGTTTTATACTCTGATGTAGTTTTAGTTTCATCATGCTTTCCATATCGGAGTAATTGAAATTTCTCATCATTGAATTTCATATTGTTTTCTGCAGCCCATTTAAAGAGTTGGTTGATGCCCACCTGGAGTATTACGGTATCTTCAATGGAGGACACTCATGCAAATTCAGGTGTCATCTGCAAAGGAAGACACGGCACTGTGGCTTATATCTCTGTCTATGTCAGGCAAAGATAAGGAACAAGATGAGAGTACTATGCCTTGTGGAACAGAGCTTTTCACCATAGCTGCCTCAGACTTTACTCTGTTTACTACTACTCTTTGTGTTCTATTTGTTAGGAAATCATAGATCCATCTATCAACTTTTCCTGTTATTCCTTTATCACTCATATTGTGTGCTATTACACTATGGTCACAATTGTCAAAGGCTTTTGTGAAGTCTATTTACATTACATCTGCATTTTGTTTGTATTCTAGAGCATCCAGGACCTTGTCATAGTGGTCCAGTTGTTGGTACAGACAGGAGCAACCTGGTCTAAACCCATGCTGCCCTGGGTTGTGTAACTGATGGGTATCTAGATGGGTGGCGATCTTGCTTCTTAGAACCCTTTCAAAGATTTTTATGATATGGGACGTTATTAGTGCTATCGGTCTGTAGTTCTTGCTACCACTTTACTGCTCCCTTTGTGGAGTGGGGCTATGTCTGTTGATTTTAGCAGCTGTGGGATGACCCGTGTCCATGCTCCCTCTCCATAGGATGTTAAAAAGCACATGATAGGGGTTTCTTGCAGTTCTTGATGAACATGGAGTTCCACGAGTCTGGGCCTGGGGCAGAGTGCATGGGCATGTCCTTTTCGAAGTCCTCTGGCATCAGGATAATATGAGACAGAATTTAGTAGACACAAACCTGTCTCTCTCATATTGGTAACTTCACATGCACAATATAAATTTGTCTTAAGTAATCTGTGTGGCTCACCAAGCATATTGAGGCATCTCACGATGTGGTTGAAAGATACACGAGCAAATACGTTTATTTGGGAAATTTTATTATGGAAATATCATCCTGGGACCTTATTCACTTCAAACATACACAAGTCATACATGAAGTGAAGAAAGACCCAGAACCAATGCATTTCCACAATAAAGTGCCCCAGGCACTTACTCAGGCATTTTTAAACAACTTGCTGGCATCATTCATCAGGTTTACATGGAGCTTTTTATGATGAAGAACTAAGTGTTGACCATAATTATAGACCTTAATACTGCTGCCATGTACCTTGTACACCTACTGCATGAAGCCATGAACACCTGTACATGAACAAAGTGTAGTCTTTTTAAGCAAAAGCATAAACATGTTAAGACTGTAATAAGATTTGTTTGGATTTTTAACCCAGGAAAAGGTTAGCCACCCAGGATAACCCAGTGAAGTTAGTGTGTCATTGGAGGGACTGTCTTATTTCCATAGGGGCCCTCTTTTTCCCCCAGGATGCGACCCGCACCAGTCGACTAACACCCAGGTACCTACTCGCTGTTAGATGAACAGGGATAGCAGGTGCAAGGAAACATGCCCAACATTTCTACCCATGCCAGGGACTGAACTACACATATACTAAGTATATGAGGCGAGTGTGCTGTCAACCTGGCCACAAGACCTGTCATGATGCAGTCAGTTGGAAGTCACTCAAGGAATTCTGCTCAGAGGATTCCCTACAAGCAAGAAGACATGGACGAGAGAAGTGTACCTTATCAGGAGAGCGAGGGAGGAGGAAGTGAGCAAGACAAGAGGGGTCAGGGAATATAGCAGTATACAAGGTGGGGAGGAAGAAAAGAACAAAATAATAAAATTAATAAAATAATATAATAAAATTTAATAAAATTAAGTGCTAAACCCAAAAGGGTCTATGTAAGGAGAAGAGGAAGATTAATATTATTAAACTTCATAAAATGCACTCAACCCACATGGATCACTAAGCACCCAAAGACTGAGGAAGAGTCAACAAGGAAAGAGGAAAATTAGAAACAAAAGGGAAGAGATATTAGAAAAACAGCATGAGAGGGAAGGGGTAGCAAGACGAATAAAGGTTACAGTAGCATAGATGGAACAACCCACAACTTCAGAGAGAGGAGGTACTTGTTAACTTGGAGAAGAAGGCTTAGACAATATTATTTTAACAGTAAAGATTTTTTGTTGTATCATATGTATGTTAGAGTTTTTTGGTCAAATAAATTATCAGACTTACAGATTTGTTTGGTTCGGGTGAAGATGCTGATGAAGGCGGTGCTGAGGACGAGGCTGATGATGATGTAGCACTAGTGGGCACAAACTCTTCATTAGGTGGAGCAGATGGATGTGTATCCAACACAGGGGTTGCTTCCGCTTCAGAACCATATGATGAATTAAAGCCTATAAATGAAGCTTCTGATGCTGCACTGTGTTGAGGTACGGCTGATTGCTGAGACCCAGAAAGAGAATCAGCTGCAGCTTCTGAGGTACTCAATCCTACACTGTCAAGCGAGTTAAAATGCATAATTGGCATTTCCCCTCCAGCACCGTTAACTACTTGCTCACCAGATCTCTCAGAGGCAGCAGCATCTGAGAAATGGCTATCGGTGATATATTCAAAGCTATCTCTACTTGATGCATCAGCATTAATGGGACAAGAAGGCCGACTAGATGCCCCATTATTACAAGAATCTAGACTACAACATGATGCTGTACAGTCTTCACTTGGGCAGTGTGAACAACGTACGTCGGCACTCTCAGAACAACCCTCTGCACTGATGGGAGAGAGACTACTGGCTCTATCTTGTTGGTGTACCCGTCCTTCTGTTGCAAACACTCTGATACCAAAGTCTGCTTCTGGATCATAACCATTAGTGTCAGGAGAGAGTGGGCAATCTGGTCTAACTCTGGTACTGGCCACTGCTCTCACCCGAATACTACCATTATTGGTATCGAAAGGTAATATGTTACTGGGCCTCACGCGGATACCATCATCGCTGGTAGTAGTGAAATGAGGAGGTGGAGTGTAATTAGGTTGCAAGTTAGCATTCACAGTGTTGATGTCACCATTCAAAGGTGTTCTCTGTCTTCCAGTAGCATCTGTGCCTCTATGTTTGGTACTTATGTGCCGTGTCACAAGCTCTATCAGGTCACGTTTTTCTGAAAAAAAAAAAAAAAATAAATAAAAACTACACAAATTTAGTTAACAGCTAGTTTCATACATGTGATATTCACAGAGCACTATGACTGCATAGATCACTCAATGCTCTTAGCCATAAAACAATGTATACAACACAATAAAAAATAAAATTAAACAATAAAAGCAACAAAAATCTCATCTCACCAAGCTTCAGGAAAGAGAAACAGTGCTTAAAGTAATAACAATGTTAAGACTTCACAAATTCATATAGTAATTAAAAAAAAAAAGGGGGAGAGGAACAGGTGGGGTTTGAACTTTGGTGCACGAGTCTTAAAACTCCAGGCCACTGGTGAAGTCATGGATTCAAATCCCACCCATTCTGTTTTTTTTTTTGTTTGTTTTATTTTCAATGTAATATCAAGTATCTCATTCCTTACATAATCAGCATTTTAAGTTAAATGTCAAAGAACCTCTAGGATTCTTTCAGGACAGAATCCAATACATTGGTAACAAGCACAGTAACAAGATGGAGCCCACACCTGCTGGAGCACAGGTGTTCACAAAATTCAGAGACCTGTTACCAGGATAGTTTTTGGCAATAATCAGAATTATAATGAGACACTGAAATAAAGCAATCTCACTTGTACCGAGGGAAAAAAAGTATTAAAGGGGGATAAAGGGTACAACATTCAGGGACAGACTTTTCAAGAGGCAGGAATTAGGCACAAGAGGGCATGGCTGAAGTTACAAAACTCAGAAGTCAAAGAAATATTAGGAAATACAGTCAGGTCCCACTTATACAGCAGGTTAGGTTCTAGGCTACTGCTGTAAATTGAAAAATACAGTCAGGTCCCACTTATACAGCAGGTTAGGTTCTAGGCTACTGCTGTAAATTGAAAAATACAGTCAGGTCCCACTTATACAGCAGGTTAGGTTCTAGGCTACTGCTGTAGATTGAAAAATACAGTCAGGTCCCACTTATACAGCAGGTTAGGTTCTAGGCTACTGCTGTAGATTGAAAAATACAGTCAGGTCCCACTTATACAGCAGGTTAGGTTCTAGGCTACTGCTGTAGATTGAAAAATACAGTCAGGTCCCACTTATACAGCAGGTTAGGTTCTAGGCTACTGCTCTAAACAAAGTCTTTTTTTCACTTTCAAATGCATAAAAAAAAGCCTGATAACAAATTTATACTATCACATATTAAGTGAGCAATAGCTAGGCCTAAAAAATGCATATACAGTACATGCATTACTTACCTTAAAATATTTTCATACTTAGCTTACAGTGAGTGGTGAATATTTATTGTAGAAGTCTGAATAAATGAAGAATGGGTATAACTAAAAACTGCTGCACTAGCAAAATGCTGTAAAGCAAAGCACTGTAAAGTGGGGCCTATCTTCTGGAGTTTACCTGGAGAGAGTTCCGGGGGTCAAAGCCCCCGCGGCCCGGTCTGTGACCAGGCCTCCTTAGGTCAGTGTCCCAGGATGCGACCCACACCAGTCGACTAACACCCAGGCACCCATTTTACTGATGGGGAACATAGACAACAGGTGGAAAGAAACACGTCCAATGTTTCTACTCTGGCTGGGAATCGAACCCAGACCCTCACCGTGTGAAGAGAGAGCGTTAACCACCAGGCCACCAGAGCCTGGTGGTACTATCTGTACTACTTTAGCCTTAGAGGAAGCAGAATGACTTACAAGTGGTAGAGGCAGGATCCATACATAGTCAAGAAAAGACATGACATTTTGCATACCCAGAGAGAGACCCAGTAACAGCAGCAATGAGGCAGGGGGTTATGAGCCCAGATTACCTCACAACCATACATAGGGAAATACTTTCATGTATCGACAGTGAGGCTAAAGGGTGAAGGAAGACAGAGGAGTGGGACTAGGTCAATGGGACAAACATGAACCAGAAAGGTAAACAATATAATTTCTTTAAAATGTGTAGTGAGAGTGAACAATAAGATTAGCGAAAAACAAATGTTAAACTGACTACCCATACTGACTGATAGGATCATTCAGTGATGTTCATAAAGTTGAACACAATCAACACTGATACAAACCCTAAAGCTATACCCATATAAAAAGAAAAAACGATGGCAAACTTTTGGGCACAAAGAGATACAATATAAAGGGGAAAAAAATTGCTTCTGTACTATGAGCATTAACAGTAAACCACAGTAAACCACTTGCAATAAAAAAACGAGTAACAAAAGGACACTATCAGAACTATGTAATTCAAGCTATAAACAGCACACACCATTGTTATTCAACTTTTTTAACAGGCAAGTCAACATAATGAACATTCTACTCTAAATACTTCAACATCCCGAACCGGAACACAAAATTAGAGAAAAAACTTTTCCTCAATGACAAAAAACTTACAGGCTAAAAATAAAAATTTTTTTTTTAACACGTTGGCCGTTTTCCACCGAAGCAGGGTGACCCAAAAAGAAAGAAAAAACTTTCATCATTCAACACTTTCACCATCACTCATACGTAATCACTGTCTTTGCAGAGGTGCTCAGATACGACAGTTTAGACATCCCTCCAAACTGCCAATATCCCAAACCCCTCCTTTAAAGTGCAGGCATTATACTTCCCGTTTCCAGGATTCAAGTCCAGCTAACTGGTTTCCCTGAATCCAGTCACAAAATATTACCCTGCTCACACTCCAACAGCTCGTCAGGTCCAAAAACCATTTGTCTCCATTCACTCCTATCTAACATGCTCATGCATGCTTGCTGGCAGTCCAAGCCCCTAGCCCACAAAACCTTTGGCACCTCCCTCCAACTTTTTTGGGGACAACCCCTACCCCACCTTCCTTCCCCACAGATTTATATGCTCTCCAAGTCATTCTACTTTGATCCATTCTCTAAATGACCAAACCACCTTAACAGCCCCTCTTCAGTCCTCTAATACTTTTAGTAACCCCACACCTCCACCTAATTTCCACACTACAAATTCTCTGCATAATATTTATACCACACATTGCCCTCAGACACATCTCCACTGCCTCCAGGCACCTTCTCGCTGCAGCATTTACAACCCATGCTTCACACCCATATAAAAGTGTTGGTACCACTATACTCTCGCACATTCCCTTCTTTGCCTCCATGGATAACGTTCTTTGTCTCCACAGATACCTTAATGTACCACTCGCCTTTTCTTCCTTTCACCAATTCTATGGTTAACCTCACAAATATAATCCATAAATTAGAGGACATTTTAAGTCAGTCTTGGACATTATTAAGCTGAGAGTGAGAATGAAAAGGAATTGAAAACTGATGCTGCTAGTCCATTAACAACTCACATAACACAAGTGCCCCTCAATTTGCTTGTATATCAAAACAATTTTCCTCACTGAAATTAATTGAAATGCCATTAATCCATTCTAGCCCATCAAAAACCACCTAAATTTGTTTGTTATGGGTTTTTAAATAAGAAAAATGTGTTTATAATTAAGAAATATTGTCTACTCCACCCATCACCTTCACTACTCCACCCACTATATCTACTCCACCCATCACCTTCACTACTCCACCCACTATATCTACTCCACCCATCACCTTCACTACTCCACCCACTATATCTACTCCACCCATCACCTTCACTACTCCACCCACTATATCTACTCCTCCCATCATTATCACTACTCCACCCACCACCCTCACTTCTCCACCCACCACCCTCACTTCTCCACCCACCACCATCTCTACTCCACCCATCAATTTCACTACTCCACCCACCACCATCTCTACTACACCCACCATTGCCACTACTCCATCCACCACCATGACTACTCCACCCACCACCACCACTACTTCACCCTCCACCATCACTACTACTCCACCCACCACCACTACTACTCCACCCACCACCACTACTACTCCACCCACCACCATCACTACTCCACCCATCACCATCACTCCACCCACCACCACCACTACTCCACCCTCCACCACCTCTCCCCCACCCACTGCCACCACTACTCCACCCACCACCACCACTTCTCCACCCTCCACCATCACTACCCCACCCGCCACCACCACCACTACTCCACCCACCACCACCACTACTCCACCCACCACCACCACCACTACTCCACCCACCACCACCACCACTACTCCACCCACCACCACCACCACTACTCCACCCACCACCACCACTACTTCACCCACCACCACCACTACTCCACCCACCACCACCACTTCTCCACCCTCCACCATCACTGCTCCCACCCACCACCATCACTGCTCCCACCCACCACCATCACTGCTCCCACCCACCACCATCACTGCTCCCACCCACCACCATCACTGCTCCACCCACCACCATCACTGCTCCACCCACCACCATCACTGCTCCACCCACCACCATCACTGCTCCACCCACCACCATCACTGCTCCACCCACCACCATCACTGCTCCACCCACCACCATCACTACTCCACCCACCACCATCACTACTCCACCCACCACCATCACTACTCCACCCACCACCATCACTACTCCACCCACCACCATCACTACTCCACCCACCTTAATGTTTCTGGAGGTTACCTCTTCCCCGGATATATACAAGAACCAAACAAGGGACGAGGTGCCTCACTACAATCTGGGATTAGTATTATCCTTCCAGTTATGTCTTGGAAGAGCATGTGGGATGGGACAAAGTACCTGACCTTTCTCTGGGTACTGAGTTTGATTTGACTTCAGATATGCTGCCAATTAGTGGCGGCGTATCTGGAGCTCGCTCATAACTCGGATTCTGGCTTGCAACTCAAAGCAAAAAATCGACCGAGCGATGGCTCATAACTCGAAAAACTCGTAAGTTGGGGCACTCGTAAGTCAAGGTACCACTGTAATTAGCTTAGGATAACCAAATAGTCAAACTAACTTACTGCCATGTTTTGAGGAGTATTACACCTTAAAACAATTGTAATACCATAAGTATTCCTTATACATAATGTTAGAAGACCAAAACAATAAAACATAGAATAAATAATTACTTCAGCAATTTATACTTTACATTGCAAGTGCAGTAGTGTCAGGTTGAGCATTTCACCATGTTTTAAGTACTGAAACACCTTGAAGCACATATAATGTAAGAAACCAGTGTACACAGTATAAAACATTAAGAGTAATTAAAAACTAAAAACCATAATTTTGTGACAAATTGTAAAACAAACATCAGCAGCCTATTTACATCGATGTTGCCAATGAGTGATTTTTTTTTTCCAACTTCGTAAATTAGTTTTTAGAAGATTACTCATTTTTACAAAGATGCACTCTCACTCTAAGATTTTCTTTCAAAATCTTGCCACAAGTACATGAATTTTTTTTGTCCAGGTATGTCACAGTTGAGGGTTTAAATACTAAGATGGGACAACATGAATATGCTTTGTGCCTGCAACTACAAAAACATACAGAT